>NC_043709.1:24614293-24619912 GCF_006229205.1 Suricata suricatta | reverse complement strand
GTGAGAGATAGTCTTGAATGTTTTCTAAAGAAAATTAAATTTAAAAGGAATCATTATTCTTTTTTTATTTAAAATTTTTTTTTACATTTATTTATTTTTGAGAGACAGAGAGTGAACAGGGGAGGGGCAGAGAGAGAAAGAGACAGAATCTGAAGCAGGCTCCAGGCTCTAAGCGAGCAGTCAGCACAGAGCCTGATGCAGGGCTTGAACCCATGAACCGTGAGATCATGACCTGAGCCAAAGTCAGATGCTCAACTGACTGAGCCACCCAGGCATCCCAGGAATCATTATTCTTGATGAAGACAATATTCTAAAATAGGCAAACAAGCATGAAACTATGTATCTTGTATTTATACATATACATATACAGCTCAAGGACAGTGCTAATGTTACAGGCCTCTGAACAAGGCTGCTTATTTTCTCCCACACTAAAAATGATTCCTAATTAAAAAAAAAAATTTTTTTTTCTTCTGGCTCCTGGGTGGTTCAGTCGGTTGGGCATCCAACTTCAGCTCAGGTCATGATCTGGTGATTTGAGAATTTGAGCCCCACATCTGGCTGTGTGCTGACAGTTCAGAGCCTGGATCCTGTTTCACATTCATTCTCTCTCTCTCTCTCTCTGCTCCTCCCTGGCTCTCACAGTCTCTCTCTTCCTCTCTCAAAAATAAGCATACATTAAAAAATTTTTTTAATTTATTTTTAATGTTTTTGAGACAATGAAATAGAGCGTGTGTGCACAAGTGGGTGTGGGGCAGAGAGAGAGGGAGACACAGAATCTGAAGCAGGCTCCAGACTCTGAGCTGTCAGCACAGAGCCACAGGGCTCTCACGAGCTGCAAGATGATGATCTAAGCCAAAGTCAGACACTTAACCTACTTACTGAGCCACCCAGGAACCCCAAAATGCTTCCTAATTTAAGTCAGCTATATTCATTTAATTCAGATTCACTTAAGTCAGCTATACTATAGTTTTTTTAAAAAATATAATTTATTGTCAGATTGGTTCCCATACAACACCCAGTGCTCATCCCAGCAAGTGCCCTCCTCAATGCCCATCTAATGACTTTATTACTGTCATTCATTAGCTTCTGCTCCGATACTATTCATTGAAGATTTTGATACTGAGTATTCCCTTTCCTGCCAACATGGATGACTTCAGTGTCCATTAAGACAATCCAAACTAAAACCAAATGAGTCTCAAAGTCCAGTAATACTCACCTAATTGCAGATTTAATATTTTGTTTCCCGACTGCTCTAACATATATATTTAATATAATTTCACCTCTTAATATTCAAAGCCCTCCCTTTATTTTTAAGTATTTGAGGTCATTTGATAAACCTTGTATGCTAGCCATACACACTACTTGTAAGTCCTTGAGTTTATCATGCTGTTTCATGCTTCCATGTCTTTGCTAATGGCTTCTCTACCATGACCATGAAATCACTAGATCAATGTATGCTTCTTTTCTAAGACTAAATTCAACTCCAAAAACATTCTTCACATATTGTTGATGGAAGTCTAAATTGTTATACCTT
The DNA here is from genome assembly GCF_006229205.1 of Suricata suricatta. Lineage (NCBI taxonomy): Eukaryota > Metazoa > Chordata > Mammalia > Carnivora > Herpestidae > Suricata > Suricata suricatta. The sequence continues at coordinate 24,618,378 of NC_043709.1, read as the reverse complement.
AGTAATTTCCAATATGTACTAAGAGCCTTAAAAATGTTCATGTTCATTAACCCAATAATTCAATCACTATTCTTCTACTCAACAAATACTTGTTGAGTGCTTATTACAGGCCAGGCATTTTTCTAAGTGTTAAGGATACAGCAAAGAGTATTAAAACACATTTCCCTTTGTGAAGTTTATATTTTGGTGAGGTTAAACAAACAAGTGGTGAAAAGTGGAATGGAGAAAAGCAGAGCAGGGACTAGTGTACAGAAAATGGTTGGGGAGAGGGAAAGAACTGCAAAAATTTTAAAGCAGGCTCCAAGCTCTGAGCTGTCAGCACAGAGCCTATTGCAGGGCTCAAACTCAGGAACCATGAGATCATGATCTGAGCCTACGCCAGATACTCCACAGACTGAGCTAGCCAGGCACAACCTGCCCCCCCCCCATTTTTTTTTTAAAGAATTGCAATTTTTAATAAGAGGTCAGAGATGGCCTTTTTGAAAAGGTGACATCTTAGCAAAGACAAAGGACAAAGATTTGCACAGAAAAATGTTTTCATTAAAATAATGTATGAGGAAAATATTTAATGACAGAGAAAACACTAATGACAAGCTAAAATCAAAGATCAAGAAATGAAGGTGTGCCTGGGTGGCTCAGTCTGTCAAGTGTCCCATTTCATCTCAGGTCATGATCTCATAGTCTGTGAGTTCAAACCCTACGTCGGGCTCTGTGCTGACAGCTCAGACCCTGGAACTGGGCTTTAGATTCTGTCTCCTTCTCTCTCTGCCCCTCCCCTGCTTGCACTCTCTCTCTATCAAAAACAAATAAACATTTAAAAAACTTACATTAAGAAACAAAATTTTATTTACAACTAATTTTAACTAAGCAAAAACACACAAGGACTAAAAATAAACATTTAATATGTTATGCAACTTTTCTAGGTGAGATTTATAGGCTACTTATTTTCATCTTTCTGCTTTTTGAATCGGTATCTATGGTTGTAATCAGAAAGTAAGCATTCTTTCATTTTTAGCTCACTGTATCTTGTGCCCATTTATCTTCTACAGCACCCTGTCCTTAGGTGCATAAGTGACCCATGTCTAATAGACTTGTAAGGAAAAGAACTGTAGTTTTCCTTGATTTTGGCTCAGATCATGATCTCACAGGTTGAGTTCGAGCCCCACATTGGGCTCCACATCGACAGTGCAGAGACTCCTTGGGATTCTCTCTGACCCCCTCCCCCCCGAATAAATAAACTTAAAAAAAGAAAAACTACGGTTTCCAATGAATTAATTTTTTCAATATACCACTAGTATTTAACAGTGCCTAGTATTCACATCTAACTTCAGAAAGTATTTACTGAAATACATTTACCAGGCACTGTGAGACTTTAGGACTCAACAGTGAACAAGACTGAAAAGATGTCTGTCCCAGAGAACTTATATTTTAGTGAGAAAACAGATTTTAAAAAATTACCATGCACTGAATGCTATGAAGTGAACTAGGAAGAAGGGATAAAGAGACATGGAGGCAGTTTATACAGGTAGTAGAGTGTTCTAGACCTCAAGTCAATAAATCAGAGCTCTAATCCCATTTTTACTACTTATTAAATGTATTACTACATGTCAGTCACTGTGATGCTGTTTCCTCACAAATGAAATAGATTCAATACAATCTTCTTCAAAAAGTTGTACAAATTCAATGTCAGTGAAAATATCTATACCAATGGTTAACAGGGTTCTTCAAAGGTAAGAAGTATTTCTTCAAAGTTAGCTGAATGAACAAAGTGCTCAATACATGAGCAAGAGGAGCTCAGAACCACCACACTAGAGAGGGAGTCTCTGGAAAATCCCTATGGAAGAGAAATCAAAGTTAGGCACCAGCTTGAGGGACAAAACAAGAAGCTTGAGGATACGGTCTTTACTACTCTAGGGCTAATTAACAAAAAAGACAAACAGTCTTACATTTTTGGCCCTGATTTCCCCCCCAATTCACCATGATCTCGCTTCTACTTATCTTCCCTGCAGAAGAAAGCGAAATATGAACGATGCTATCCTTCTTCCATTCCGACTCATAATTTTAAGCCTGTGCTCTTTGACCACATCAGAAACAGTTCATTCTTTCCCCACCAGCCCCACTACCATCAACTGAATGTAGGCCACTGCCGTCCAAAGCAAACTTTGTGTTGTGAGCCATTTACGAAGGGGGAAGGTCAGACTTTCTTTTTAAGTTAAATAGAAAATAATGCATCGGAGAGATCTTTGAAAATTTTTGGAAGTTAAGGTTTCTCTGACCAGAAAACACAAATTCACATTCACCCGCACCACAAATGACAGTATATGCTGAATTTCAAGGGGAGTCATAAAACTTCCCGTAGCCTTAAGGTAAAAAGTTGCTGTTGGGTTTCCTGAACACATATTTTATATGACTTTGTGTACATGAAAAGCCCTTACTGGACAAGAACCATCTTCGTTTAGATCTGAAGTGCCAATGAGGCATAAGCCATCTGCAGGTCAGCACCTCTGACAAGCAGCAATATTAAATATCTCAAAGCTTACAGAACCGAAACATCCTTATTCTCCTGCTTCAGAACCATCAACATGTCATCAGTCGCCAAAGGATGAAGCTTCGGTCCTATTTTTTCTTCAGTGTCAGGCCTCTGAAACATGCCTGCCACTGTGGACATACAGGGAATTTCTTAATAGTCTGACTTCCTCATCTTCCCACTTTATCGCCCATCTTCCCAAGAGGGGTCTCTCCTCAAGTCAAATTAGGATGTTCTTTATTCCTCAATATACCATTCCAAACTCCTCTTCTTTCACTTAAATTCCACGTGGCCTTTCAGACTTGGTTGAAATTTTTAAAAATTTGAGATGGGCCCAGCATCTATTTTGAAGCTAAAGCTCTTAACTACAATTTACTAACAACTTTTACTAACTTCTGACATCATATGCAAACTTTATGTAAAGATGCATTTTTCCAGGGCTTTCATAAAAGATTTCCAGATTGCAGAGGGTACTATGAATCAGGGGGGAAAAAAAGGTTAACGATATTTAAATCATCAATTCTTTATGCTGCTTCTTTGGTAATTTCTATTCCCCAAGGGCAGGAATTATTCTCTGTGTGTGACAGAAACACCAACGGTACCATATCTTGGGAATGTTGCCTTTGATTTGTGTCTCCCTCAAAACCCTTCCAGAAGACTGAAATGATCCTACAAAAAAATGAAATTCGTTACATTTATATGCGATCCACCTTTTTTATAAGAACAGATTCATACTTTTTGGACCTATCACTAGGACATATAAGCAAAATTTTAAAACAGGCACCGTGTACCAACCAACCAACCATACAACAGACATTGATTATTCAAAAACGTCAAAATCCGAGGAACAAAAACCCGAAAGGAAAGGTCCAGTCCCTTTGCTTTTCCTTTCCATTTATTTATTTATTTTTAACCAGGCCGACCTGCTTAGTGAAGGTTATGAGACAACTTGGCAACAAGGTTGAGACAACTTGGCAACATTTGTAATTGTAATCATAAAACGATACGTGCGGAGTCGGAGGCAGGGGTTCGTAACAAAAGAACTGTTGGAAGTTTTGACATGCCTAGGGCAGTGAGGACCCCGGATCGTCCCGTTTTTCTCAAAATATACGAGACCAAAGGCAGCGGCTGCTCTCGCTCCATCTGTCGTGAAAGCTGAGCAGCCCGTGGCCCGTCCCGTGTAGGCACCAGAATTACTAAGCGGAGAAGGCAATGGAGACCTCGGCTTGCGGACGCTCGAGTCCCCGGTGAGACCCCCCCGGACCCCGCGGCGCCGCGTGGCTCTCCGCGACGGGGGAAGCGGCGGCGGCAGCGGCGCCGAGACGGAAGCTTTTCCTGTAGGTGAAAGGTCAGAGGCGCCGCAGGAGGCGCCACGGGAGAGGCTGCGGTGCGCGCCGAGCCGCCGGCGGACTTGCCTTTCGCTCCCCGACCCCGCTCCGGGCTCCGCGCTCCCGCCCCGCACCTGGACCCTGCTACTGCCTCAGCCTCTCTCGGGGCCCCGGACGTCGGCCCCTCTGCGCGCCCCCAGCCCGGCCCAAGCAGCCTGCCGCCGCGCTGC
>NC_043709.1:24419911-24614193 GCF_006229205.1 Suricata suricatta | reverse complement strand
AGCCCGGCCCAAGCAGCCTGCCGCCGCGCTGCCAGGCGGGCCGCCCCTGCCGGCCGAGGCCAGCCGGCGGCCGGGGGAACAAGGGTGCGTCCGTTGGCTGTTGGGAGGAAGGGACACCCCACCCACCGCCGTCCCAGGCGCGACCGCGGCTGCTTTTCTTCCCACCCGGCACTTCTTACCGGTGCTTCCTCGACGAGCTACGTCCCGCGTCGGGCGTAGACCGGACAGTCCCGTTACGGTGGTTGCTTGGGGTTCCGGGAAGAGACAGGTTAGAGAAAGCTGAAGGGGATGGGGTAAAGAAAAAGTGGGGGCAGGGAGCTTTTGGGTTTGTGTATCTGGGGAGGTCAGAGTTCGTGACCCCTCCCTCGGCACTGAGGTGCGTGCTCCCCTCCGCGCCTGCGCATTACCGGTGTGGAGAAGCAGTGAGGAGGTCGTGACGTTTCCTGGGTGGAGGAATGAGCAAACCGAGCCTCTGAAAGTCTACTGCCCCCTACCGACTGGGAGGGAAACTGCCCCGCCAGAGTGGCCCTATCAAGGACCTTCAGAAATCTAGTGCCTTAGCATCCCAGTTTGCCAAAGGCAGTCTTTAAAGGAAGTTTTGAGACTTTCCAGATTTGAATAATACTAGATAACCTCATCAGTTTAAGGCGGTTAGAAACTTGTGGAAAATTGGGCTCTGTTTTAGGGTATTTCTTACCTTAAAGTTTGTTGGAAGAGTCAACAAGTCTGGGTAGGTCCCAGTAAAATATTTTAAATTCCCTTAAATAAAACAAGCTAGGGTAGAATCCTCCACAGCACGGTTACTTATCAACTCCTGTGGGTAAACAGGTATAGTGGCTAAATGGAGCAAGAATTATTATCACTTAGAAAGTAAACTTCTTAGGGCGCCTGGGTGGCTCAGTTGGTTAGGCCTCCGACTTCGGCTCAGGTCAGATCTCACGTTCGTGGATTCGAGCCCCGCATCAGGCTCTGTGCTAACAGCTAGCTCAGAACCTGGAGGCTGTTTCCAGTTCTGTGTCTCCTTCTCTCTCTGCGCCTCCCCCCTCTCATGCTCTGTCTCTCTCTGTATCAAAAATAAATAAAACATTAAAAAAAAAGAAGAAAGTAAACTTCTTGAAGGCTGGCTTATTTTGTCCAGTGGTTTATTCCCAAGCATTTAGGACAATGCCTGGTGGTCAATAAAGATTCATGAAATGAAGAGGCATTGCCAGAACGTTATGACAGTGACCACCTGTGGCACCGAAGTGTGGCAGGAAGAGCTGTCCTGTGTGCAAAGCACATGGTTCGTGCTTTAGAGAAGGGGTCCTTGAGATTCCGTTAGTACTGACCAACATTAGAACAGCAGTCATGGATTCAGGCCAGAAACCCAAGTCAGGAAAAACAAAAGTGCACTGGGAAGAACATCTCCTCTGTCATCTCCCTCTGGAACTAGGCAGCTGGACACAGAAAAATTCCCTCCAAAGAGGAAAATGCTTCATGTCTCATTCTCTGAAAACAGGTCTGTGTGGTTCACCTTTAAATATGTGACTCTAAAAATACATATGGCTTAAAAGACATCATCACACCAAAAGTAGGTACTGTAAGTTTATTTTGTATAAACATAATATTGACATTATTTACAATACTAATTTTATCTATAAAGGATCTATATATGGACAATAAGATACAAACTATTACCACTTTAAGTAAAAAGTGTTTCTAGAAATTCATGCCATTTAAAAAAACAATATAGTATTCAAGACTGGTTCTTAACATGCTATGACCAACTCATATAAGAGAAATTTGTTCCCTTTCCTCTCCCCTCACCAAGGGAATTTGATATTGAGACTTTTGGAAAATTTTTCTACGTTTATCTTTAAAACATCAAATCCTACCAGAAATTATCTCTTTTCTTATAAAAGGGAAAGTCATAGATAAGATTTTCCTATACAGAATACTAAATGTGGCATAGGCTCCAGAATATTTGTATATTGAAGGCACTTAAAAAAGTAAAAATCAGAAGGGATCCATTTGGAGTAATTCAATTCACCAAACAAATACTGAGTGTCCAGAGCACACAAAGTGTCCTGCCAGATGCTGAGGAGTATCAAATTCTCAAGAATAGAATGTGATAGACACCATAAAAAAGTGTGTTTCCTAGCTAAAGGCTACAGAGGCATAGGGAAAGGAAAGACTAGATCTGTTCTGGAGGAATAGTGGGGGAGGAATATGGGAGAGAAGAACTTGGACCCACTGTCACAAAAAGAAGTCTTGGATAAATAGGCAGAAGTGGGGTGGGAAGAGGATGAGAAGGAAGAAGTAAACCATGGAAACAGAGAAGGGTTGGGGTGGGGTTCGCTGGAGTGTGTGATACCTGAGGAAAAGTGCTCTATACCAAGCCACTGGAAAGCCAAAGGAAGTTGCAAAGAGCACTAATGAAATGAGGTTAGAGCTCTGCTCCGAAGAGGGCTCTGGCAGAGTTTAAAGTGGGACCATGCAAAGAAGGCATTGGAATTAGAAGTTATTCTAATCATCGGGAAGAGGCAACAAGGACTTGCACCAGGGTCTGTGAGATAAAAGGAATAACGATGGAAAGGATCCAAGAGCAACAGCAGAGGTTCTTGTTGAGACCAGGAGGCAGATTCTAGAGCCAAAATGTGTTTGTCAATCACAGAAGACAATAAACAGTTCTGAATGAAAAGAAAATGAAATCTTGTTTAAAATGCTTAAAAAGGACTCGTGTAGATGCCCAACAGATAGTTGCAAATATGGCCTTGCAGGGTGGGGGGAAAGTAGGCCTAAGACCTGAGTTAAAATGAAGGCATTGGGAGGGCTGTGTTTGAGTTGTAGATGGCAAGAATCCTGTTATCTTTTATGCATTTCAACAAATATTTTCTCTTAAAAGACACAGGATAGGTATTTTGTTAGAAACTAATACAGTATCTGCCTTCAAAGCCTAACAGGAGAAATAGGATTTACTTCTCTGGGAATCCCAGTGACTACATTTGACTATGGTGGATCTGACTTCAAAAATGGGAGTACAAATGGATGCATGCTCCAAGACATATCAACATATGTTGTGGTAACACTTAAATTTAACTAAATTACTAAATAGCCAGCTTTCCCTATTTCTGGATATTTCCTACCCAACACCTGGCTAAGAAAACCACACTTTATTTATGTATTTTTCTAACATTTATTTTTGAGAGCGAGAAAGACACAGAGGGAGAGCAGGGGAGGGGCAGAGAGGGAGACACAATCCGAAGCAGGCTCCAGGTCCTGAGTCCAAAGCCCAGTGCAGGGCTACAACTCAAACTGTGAGATCATGACCTGAGCTGAAGTTGGACACTTCACTGACTGAGCCACCAAAAATACGCTTTAAAGTTATCTTCCTTGGATGGAGCTAGAATATTTTAGGCTAAATGAAGTAAGTCAATCAGAAAAAGACAAATACCATATGATTTCATTCATATGTGGAGTTTAAGAAACAAAACAGATGAACATATGGGAAGTGGGGGAGGGTCAGGGAGAGAAGAGAGGGAAACCACAAGAGATTTAACAATAGAGAACAAACAGAGGGGAGGCGGGTGGGGGATGGGCTAGATGGGTGACAGGTATTAAGGAGGGCACTTGCTGTGATGTTTGTAAGTGATGTTGTTTGTAAGTGATGAGTCACTGATTTCTATTCTGGTGATGGAACAAACAACACTAATATTGCACTGTATGCTAACTCAAGTTTAAATTAAATTTTCTTCACTTAGTTGTTTCATTACTGTTTTATATTAAAGAGTTGCTCTGATGATCTCATTTTAAGAAATGCTACTACATACTCAAAGAATAATCACGTTTTTGGTTGAGGACAGAATTAAGTATCTTGGGCAGAGGGTTATAGGAGGATATTGGATACATTAGGGAACAGGGGAAAAGAGGTGGGAGAGTTTAAGAAATGTGCGATGATGCCTAAGATAACCTTTTTCATTTTTCGAGGACTCTGGTGGATCCTCTACATTTACAGCTGTCACAGCTGAAAAGGAAGCTTGATTGAGGGGACACACTAAGAACCCCAGCTCCCCCCCAGTTTAACATAGCATCTCTTGCCTGCATTACTTTTAGTGCCTTTTTGCTTAGCTTTACAAGTGCATTTCCTTCTCCTCATGAATAAAAGGAGAAACTTGAAAAGGGCGTAATGGAAACACCTGCATCAGTATAATAAGTACCATATTATTGGGACTTGGGTACTGTGTATACTTTCTCATAGAATGAACCCAATAATACCATTTTTTCCTTCTAAAATGTTAGCTATCAGGAGATATTTTTTAAAGTAGCCTGACAACAAAATGTATATAATTAGGTTTCTCAGCTGATAATGAATGAGCCAGGTTAAATAAATAATTGAGCAGCTTTAGTAGGTTATGAAGGATTGATGAGGGGAAAGGGAATGTAATACTATTCCACATTTAAAACATCTTTTCTTAGGGGTGGCAGTAATCTGAAAGCTTCCTCAAAAGGCTATATGTATTTCATATTTTTCAAAACCCTCCATGGGGTTAAGTCAATAGCCAGCACAATCATACAGGAGTTTCACATACAATCAGAATTACTAGAAGTTTGTGCAGTTTTTAAAAAAAATTTCTATTTAGATTTATAACTGGTTTTTGAATTAGCCAGCTGTTGGAAGGCAAAATAGCCCGGCTGATATTTTTTTAGATTCTGAGGTTTAAGTCAAACCTTGCAATCAGAAGTCTGACAGCTCAAGAGGAGAGGGAAAGAACTTCAAATAATTGGTTGTATGCGGAGTGCTAGACCCAAAGAAACAGAAGGAAACACTTTATAAGGTATAACCTTGGTCTCCAAAAAGGATACACTAAAAAGTGCAAAGATTTAACATGGAAGCCTTATTTATGCTTCTTGATTAAAATTAGTGAGCTGCAAAGAAGTATTAGTTTACATACTGTGACAGAAAGACTGGGAAGGTAGTCTGTGAGGATTGTGTGTAAGGGTGCAACAGGGTTTAAAATGATTCCACAGCATGTAACAGCCAGTAAAAAATATAGCAGCCAACTCTAGATTTCATAGAGATTCTGGTGTTGGAACAAACAACATTCAAAAGGCTTCAGAAAGGCACTCAGTAATTCTCTTGGCAATTGTAAATATCACATTGATTTAGGAATCCTTTATATATAAGCAGTAAGGAAAATTCCTGTGCCCTTTAATGAAATATTCTATGGATAACCTTGCCTTTTAAGATAATTTATATTTAAAGTTCAGTCAATAAGTGTAAGTTATGAACATCAAAAATGACTTTAATCATAGTGTGAATTTCATTTTTCAAATTCAACTCAACAATTTTATGTACAAAGCAATTCTCATCTTAAATAGTAAGTGCACCAGAATTATGAATATAATTCTTTCCTTTTAAAAAAAATTTTTTTTAATGTTTTATTTATTTTTGATACAGAGAGAGACAGAGCATGAGAGGGGGAGGCGCAGAGAGAAAAGGAGACACAGAACTGGAAGCAGGCTCCAGGCTCTGCACTAGCTGTCTGCACAGAGCCTGACGTAGGGCTCGAACCCACGAACGTGAGATCTGACCTGAGCCGAAGTCGGAGGCTTAACCGACTGAGCCACCCAGGTGCCCCAATATAATTCTTTCCTAATGAGGTGCGCATTGGCAACTGGTTACAGAAAGAAAGGATGTTTTAATTACCAGGGAGGACATAACACAAAGTAGTATTAAATAACCTTTACAAAATGAATACAATTATCAGTTAACACTGGCTTAGAATATGTGCTTTTTTTGGTATGGTAATTCCAGTTCATTTTTAAAAGCACAATATTATAGGAAATGAAACATTATTTAGATGCAAATACCACCAATTACTTGGGCTCAGAACACTTTTAATAGAAAGGATATTGTGTAATATAATGCTTATCATAGTTTACTTACAAAAATAATACATCTATGTTTGCAGCTTTAAAAAAAGGATTAGACTTAATAGAAAGACCATAGAATTAATTATTTGTGTTCTCTGCAAATGAAAACATCCTCTTTCCTACTACTCATATAGTTCAGTTCAATGAAAACTTTCAGATTCTATCCCTTTGCTGTAATTCCTTGATGATGTAACATTATCTCATGCCAAAAGAGGTATAACAGAAATACTCTAGATAATTTACTGGAATTTCATTTCACAGTTGCTGAGGTAGAAGTTGGCCACGTATTTTTCCATTAAAAGATACAAATATTTTATCTACGTTTATTGATTCAAAAACATACATTTTTTCCCATCAGCAGTTTTATAATAATTTCTAAACCAAACACTGCATGGAAATTTTCTCCTTGATGTGTGGTTTTGTATTTACAAAAACTTATTACCTCAGATGAGAATGTTACAATGAAACACTATAAACACATGGAGAAATCTGTGTCACAAACAGTTAATACAACATACAGTATTAAGTTTTCTGGTTCCTAAAGAAAAGGTACTTTAGAATTCAGTGTGAGTCTCAGAAATAATTCTGACCATTCAGTAAACATCAAAATTTAATAAATAACATACATGAAAAAAACAAACATTAAAAAAAAACCCTTATACCCAACACAATAATTTCTAATATTTGATGAAGATTTTGGCTGGGTTTTCTTGGCAGTGTTCATTTATGTACAATTTTTGTACTGCATTTACTCCATTTTGAAATTCCACTATGTGAAATCACAGAAGAGATGAAACCAATATCGCTACAATATTGTGCCTTCCTGAAATGCTTCTATCCACCTATTGGTAAGAAAAATTTGTTAGATTTATAAATGCAATCATCTGATAACATGTTAAGACAATACAGATAATGGCTGTACCTGTGGATCCAATTACGCTGACAGTATATTTAAGATCTTTCCTGTACTAAACTAGAATTCTGTGTATATGGAATTATTCGGTAATATGGCCCAAAATTTGGCCTGACAAGTGCATCTTTTATTTCTATGAGGTGTGAGAAAGGGCCATTTCATAAAAAGCTCTACGAAGTCCTGATAATCCCATATAATTGGTTTTGGAAGTGAATACATCTGTAAAGGCCTTTATTTCAACCCTCTTTCTCTTTTAGTAACAGTAACTTTGCCTGTTTCCTTCTCTCTTACCTCCCTTGGGATCTGCAGTTGAAACCTGTTTTAGTTATTTTCAATGAAAGAGAATCTAACATCTGGACTACTTCCAGTTGATCAAAATTTTGCATGCAATATAAAGTAACTCAAAAAGAAAAGTAAAGTGTCTCAGAGTTTCATAGAAGTCTTTACAAAATTTATTAGTCTCAAAGTTTTATGTGACAATACCCACAGTTTCAATTATTCAGAAGACACTTGGAGGTAGTTACTTTGTCCCTCCCTAGGACTATAATTGCTTCTGTGAACATCTGAAATCACCCAGCTAGTAAAAGCAGCCTGTAACAGAAATAGCTCAAATTTCAAGGGTAGAATTTTCAAAAACTTAAATGCAAATGACGTTATAGTAAAGAGCCTTTTAAAAAGTTAAAATTTTCATTAAAATGAACACATTTTAATATTCTGTAATTTGTTAAAAAAAACCACCTAATTATATTAGTGACTTCAGAGAGAAACTTATAATTTAGCCTGTATTAATTCTAAATTACAAGTAAGCAGATTCCCTTTACTTAACGACATTCAATTATCTTAAAGTTTTTCTATTTTGTCAACTTAATGATATAAACAAAAGATATATATTCAAAAGCAATAATTTTTATGTTTGATGATGAATGCAGATAAAAATCATGAGAAGTGTAATACCTAACAGAATATTAGAGCAATTACTCTTTTATCCAAGTAGTTTTTACAGAAAAAAATAGTTAAGTGACATAATTTTAAATATTCTTCAGTTCAATTCAAAAACATTTAAAGTAGCAGATATACACAGTAGATATCCTAACATAGACTGACAAAAAAAGTGTTCCAGCGTACTTGCAACATTGTACCTGATTAATATGCAGGAGCATATGTAATTCTGGTACATTACTCTAACTGCCTTAAGAAAAAACAAGCCTTGCTTATTTAAAGCATTCTTTTTTTTAAATCTGCATACATCATTTTAAGCCTATTGAGAAAACATAAGCACATCTTAGAGAAAACAAAACGTATAACTTGTGAGACCAAAATAAAAATCAAATGAAAGATTTGGTGAAAGGTAAACCACACTACTTTGTTTACAAAGGACCTGGGTTCCACAGAGATGCTTCTCTATATCTACCACATCAAAACAAATTTTCTTGTTGGAATTTTGAAGAGACTGTTTAAAAGCCTTTACCATCTAAAATGATATCCATTTCCTTTTACTCAGTTATTGGGAATAGCATGGGAGCCTCTTAATGTGTTTGACCCTTTTCCCAAAGAAGTAAGTTAGCAAGCAGCTGTTTAAACTCCCGCTGTCCCATGGCACAATTGAATCACTGGATTGCCAAAGTCCTGGAATGTTTCAAGAGATGATCCTCACCCTCCCTGGAGGAGAGGTCAAATGCCTCAGCTTCCTTTCCTTTCAGCAGAGTGGTTTCATGCTGTTTCCTCAGAGGTCAGGTATAGACAAAATATTTTGGACAGAACTACCTATTTTCTTTACCCTCTGCCTCCTGAAAATATTCCAGATCCTCTTGCTTGTCCTTAAAACAATTCTAAAGTGTTTGAAAAATATCTTAAATCTTCCTAATTTGAATCTTTAATTTAAATTCTTAATTGTTCCCATTCATGAAAGTACGTTATTTTAAAATCAATCATGTAACAACTTGAAACTCATGTATAAAAGAAAAATATGTCTAAATTACTTACTTCTGAGCTGAGTGAGCATCATCTGCTTTAAACAAATAAAATAACATGTTTTTGTGTAGCAATTGAAACACTCTAGACTCTGAATTCTCATCTTTGACTTGAGTGACAGTGAATCCTAGTAAAGGCTGACTCTCCAAAGCTGCCACATCCTAATTTAAAAAGATACAAAGGGAGATGGGACTTTAAATTGATACAAAATTCAGATTTGCAAACTAGTCAACTATATAGCTCTGATTTTATATGCACATTATATAGAAAACAATGATAATTCTAACTTATTTATTTTCATTTATCCAACGATACTAAGATATCCCCCCACCCCTGCACTATAGAGCCAGACACTGTGCTGAACAGTTTTCACTGGGTTCACACTCATCTAATGGAACTTATTTCTCCATAACCAGGGGAGGCAGGTAATTATATTACTTTCATTTTATGGATGCAGAAAACAGGCTCAGAAAGATAAATGATTTACCCTGTCTCACTAAAGAGAAGCTTGGCTCTTAGAGCTGTGGTTTTTATAGGATGTTGTTGGAACACAGGGTGATCAGATAGCAGAAAGGGTAAATAAGAGCAAATGGCCAGCCAGGAATTGTTTCTGACCCGAACAAGGTCTATCTTGCATGAAGCCTGATCAATACAATCCGGGGGTAGTCAAGGGAGCTTGGCAGAAAGGATCAGAACCTTTGCCTTTAGCGAAGTTGTTAGTAGCCACATGACACCAAAAAAAGTTACATCTTAATACTACAGAAAATTCCTAACATTTTTGAGTAAGAGCTTAAGGACATTGTCGACATTAAAGATAACAGCAGAAGAACATCTCACCCTCCAAAAGTAATGCAAAACAAAACAAAAATATACAAAACAAATCAAACAAACAATGTGATTATTTCCAATTAGCATTATAAAACAAGACCCCCAAATTATTTATCTTTAGATTTCCAACCTACCTCACTTGCAGCATATGTATACAGCACTTTATTTTTTATGACAAACCACAAGTGTTTCCAGGGTTTTTTATTGCCCTTTGATCTGTACAAATAGCCACTCATAGAAGAATCTTCTGTGTTTGCTGATACCTAGTAAGTAAAGCACATACATACGTTAATGGTTTTTAGACAGCAACAAAATTTAAAGTAACAAACTGCTTTTGATCATAGGTGCTGAAAGCAATAACCATAATATAATGTTTCAGAATGAAATTGTTTATGTTCCAAGTCTGCTACTGTACAAATTGAATACTGCCATTACCATGGGCATAAGAACCTCTTTCGTTTAGAAGCAATTCCGGCACTCTGCTCGGGTGAATTGTGCTTCCATGTATGTATTTCTTTACGGTGTCACCAGTGTTTTCCTGGTTTCCAGAAGACGAAAAATAATTCTAAAGATCAGAAATGCTTTTTGAAAGTTGCATTTTGGGGAACTGTGTATGTTGTTTACTGTTCTTCGTATTTTGCAATGTTAGGGAAAATTACTTAAACCTTTCACTGTGTTCCTGAAATAACTTTTTGGACTTTATCTGAAAGCTGACTGGGGAAGGGTCTACTGCCAAGCGGACTCAGGTTTTTGGCAGTATTCATTTCCTTGAAGTTATGAAACTGAGGGCCCTGGCCTCTTGCTGGCTTTTGCCTAGAGCTCACCCCAATTTCTGTGCCACACAAGCCTCCCCAGACAGCTACTTACTTCTTCAAAGGCAGCATGACAGAAAGTCGCTAGAGCCCATCTACTAGTCCACTGAGTCCTCTATAATGCAGCATAATCATGGGAGTGACAAGCCATCATCTCCCCCAATTCTGTTGGTTCAGAGCAAGTCACAGGCCCACCCAGGACACAAAGTGGAGGAGACTGTACAGAAGTGTGACTATCAGAGGAAGAGATAATGGAACCACCTTAAAAGTCGGCTCACCATTCTAATAGTAACACAATTCCTAAATTTGGTCTTCTATTTCTCTCTTGTTCCTATGTTAAAAAGAAAAGTTTCAACTGCCAGATTGTAATCACTGAAAGCTTACTGCTTTTTTGCCTGGAGATTAAAACATTTTCAGCCTTTTATGAAGCAAACTAAGTTTTTCTCAGACCAAAATTTGAGGATCAGAAACTGATCCTTAAACTCACTATAAATAACAGAACTTCCATTTACCTCTCTGTTACTACAATTTTGTTTTTTTAGTGTTTATTTATTTAATTTGAGAGAGCATGTGTGCAAGGGAGGGGAGAGCAGAGAGAATCCCAAGCAGGCTCCATGGGATCTCACAAATTTTGAGATGGTGACCCGAGCCAAAAATCAAGCCATCCAGGTGTCACAGCTAGTGGAAACTTTAATATTAAGTGCAAGCAAATTTATATAAAAAAATAACATCCTTATAGGAGATTATAAATAATTTTTTAAATTGGAATGTCTATATTTAAATAAAATTTTGCTGTAAATGTAGTTATATTGGGATGCTACTATATACTTAAGTGTTACTATCATTGCTCAAAATATTTTGTATGTTCCTCTTTTGGAATATTCTTAATTTTTTAGCTATAAAAGAATTCCAATCACAATACTGAATAGTCATGAATAGTCCCCTCTATTATCTTTTTGAAAATAAAATTGGTCTTAACCAGCTCAGTCACATGATTCACAAAACTTTCCTTCCAATGTTTTGATTATTTATTTGTTTATTTATATATTTTAAGTTTATTTATTTGAGAGAGAGAGAGAGAGAGAGAGAGAGAAAGGGAGCACAAATGGGAGAAGGGCAGAGAGGAGAGACAGAATCCCAAGCAGGCTCCTCATCATCAGTGCAGAACCCGATGTGGGGCTTGAACTATCAAACTCTAAGATCACGACCTGAGCCAAGATCAAGAGTAAGATACTTAACCAACTGCACCACCCAGGCATCCCTGAATGTAATTCTAAAAATGATGAATTTCTGAAAATGTATTGAACATTTTTACTGGAATAAAAACACTTCCCAATTCCTTAAAATGTTAAACATAAATTACCATGTGACCAAGCAATTCCAGTCCTAGGTATACAACTAAGACAAATGAAAACATATGTCCACATGGCCATTTGTACACAATGTTTATAGCCCTGTTATTTATAATAATCTAAAGGCAGAAACAACCCAGATGTCTATTAACAGATGAATGGATAAATTCTGATATATACATACAATGGAATATTATTCAGATATAAATAGAAACAAAGTACTGATAACGCTATAACTTAGGTGAGCTTCTAAAATATTGTGCTAAGTGAAAATTGCCAGTAGGATTCCTTTTATATGAGATATCCAGAATAGGCGTATACACAGAGAATGAAAGCAGATTAGTGGTTACCAGAGAGGGTGGAGAGAAGGGACAAGGGGAATTGATTATTTAATGGATAGAGGGTGTTTTTATGGGGTGATGAAAACATTTTAAAAGTAGAGCAATATGATGGTTGCACAACATAGTGAATACACTAAATACCAATGAATTGTATTGCTTTTTTTAAAAAAAGATTCTTTTATGTTTAAATAAACTCTACACTGAATGTGAGACTCAAACTTATGATCCTAAGGTCAAGAGTCTCATGCTCTACCAACTGAGGCAGATAGGTACCCCTGAACTGTATACTTTAAATGGTTAAAGTTATGTGAATTCCAACTCAATTACAAATAAAAAGATAAAAAACACAGCTTCCCAAATACAATGCTTTTACTTTTATAGCACTTAACTGGAAAAATTAGTTTTCCCAGTCTGACTTCAAAGGAGCAAAGCAGTGGTTCAAACTTTAGTATACACTTGAATCACAGAGAATGTTTATATTAAAGTTTCTGTAGACCTTGGGTGGGGTCTAAGAATTTCCATTCTTAGTAAGTTCCCATGTGGTGCTGATGTGCTGCTCTGGAGGACACTTTGAGGACCAGTGGAGTAAAGGAAGATATGGCTGCAGTCAGGTAGTAGAGGTTTGACAGCATGTTTGTGTGGCTGGTTTGAAAAATGTACAAAATGGGATTGGAGTTAGGCTGGCTCTAGTCAAGAGCAGAAATGGTTTTGCAACCAGTGCTATGGAGTTTAGACTGACAAGGGGAGCAAGTGTAACTGTGACATCAGCATAGACAGGCAAATGGTTATAGAGAACTGAAAACTATTTCAGTTGGTTAAGAACCTTAATGTTCTGAAAGTCAATTTAGATTCAGGAACTGCGTGATGGAAGGGATACTTCAGAGTGCTAAATCCTCTTAACTAGGGGCAGCAGGGTGGCTCCCTCAGTTGAGCATCTGACTTCAGCTAGATCACGGTCTCACAGTTCGTGAGTTCAAGGGCAACATCAGGCTTGCTGTCAGCGCAGAGCCCACTCCAGGTCCTCTGTCTCCCTCTCTCTCTACCCCTTTCCTGCTCATGCTCTCTCAAAAATAAATATTGAAAAATAAATAAATTGCCTTAACCAGTTTAAAAAACTTGGCAATTAGAACTTTAAGTCCTAGTCTTACTATTTTATGAGATGGGCTATAAATCATTTCCTAGTATTTTAGCTGCCATGATGGAATAAATTCTACTTTACAGAAAGAACACAATTTTGGTCAAATTTTTAGAGTTGTCTGCTTCCACATTCCACAGTAGAACGCCTCCAGAGTACCCAAGCAAGAGAACAAAATTTAAACTTCTGTTGGCCACAAAACTGCCGTAGGTGGGACTAGTAAACTAATCAAATGGTGGTAGTCAGATACACACTGCTGTGTTACCTGACACTGGCTGACTGAAAACCTGAATTTGAGGAGATGGGATAGGATATGGGTGACGCCTGTGGACTACACCACTGGCAAGTCTAACTGTGCTGACTACCCTAACTTTTTAAAGTTTTCTTTTAAGTTGAAAAGAAAGACAACTTACTAACAGTGTAGCTCTATATAGCCAACGAATTCTTACAAATAACAAATTGTGCAGATCAGGAAAAGCTAATAAAACACCCAAAATATTCTGTAGACTTTTTCCTTCTGGTAAGGGTTTTTCTTAAAGTAATTTTAAAAATTCACATGTGTCTAAATTATCTTTACTTCCTATTGTTGCTATAAAATGCTCTCCAAATCTTTCAACTGCAATTTTCTAAATGACACAGGTCATATGGGAGATCAAACAAGAGAGTGAGGCATCGGCCATATCCATCACCAGTATTAAAATGCCATGTCTTAACAGTAGTGGGAAATGACATCTTCCTTTATGAAAGAAAAACAGTATATTATATACATATGAATAATTCAGCATGTATCAGGTTGCAAGTTTTAATGGACACACTTACTTCTTTGAGAGCAGCTGGGATTTTTTTCTGTTTCCTTCCTGATGGAATACTATGTAAGACTGATGATAAGGCACTTGAAGGAGATTTGTGATTTCCAGGAGATCCAATCTTAGGAGAATTCTGGTGATCTAAAACAAATTAGATGCACTTATGTAGCCAATGGTAAGCATTTTGCAATTCAATTTAATTCATATCAGTAAACACTGTTGCACAAAATATCCATGGAAGGATACTTGAGAAACTGAGGACACTGAGACCCCTGGACAAAAAAAAGATGGATAGCTGGAAGCTGAGTGGGAGAAAGACTTTCTACTGTGTATGATTTTAAGCTTTTTCAGGTGTGAACCCTGTTAAAGGATTACCCTTTTGTGCCTTCACAATTCTGAAACATGTTAATGTACTACTTAATGTATTAGCATGTCAATGTACTAACTGAAATTAATTCTATAAATTTTATTTAATGTTTATTTTTGAAAGAGAGAGACAGAGTGTGTGCAGGGGAGGGGTAGAGAGAGGGAGACACAGTATTCCAAGCAGGTTCCAAGCTCTAAGCTGTCAGCACAGAGCCTGACATGGGGCTCGAACTCACAAACCGTGAAATCATGACCTGAGCTGAAGCTGGACACTTAACCAACTGACCTACCTAGGCACCCCCTAAACTAATTCCATAAACTTCTGACTTAAAAAAACCTCCTGACTTAAAAAAAAAAACCCAAAACCCAACAACCTAACAACAGTGTTTAGTATCTAGATACATGATGAGATAAGAATATTATAATGAACAAAATGCTAGAAAGGGGATTATAAGACAAGATAGGGAAGCCATTAAATTTGACTATAGAAGTTCAGTGAAAGCTGGGAAGAGAGTAAGATGTTTGAGTTGGCCATGACGGTATAAGTAGGAGTTTGCCAAGTCAAAAGGAGGAGGAAAAACACCCCCTGAAGTCAGCATAAGCAAAAGCAGAGGTATGAAATTAGATCATCTATTTGGAGGAATAATAATAAGACTGAGGAAAAAAGGCTGGTTCCAAGGAATAGACTGTTGTTTAAGTTGTGGGAAATTAAAGGTCTTTTAAACTGGGAAGTGACATGAGCAGACTGAATTTAGAAAAAAAAAATCTGGCAGTAGGAAAGAGGAAGGATTTGCAACAGAAAACCTGTTAGTAAACTATTACAGTAAACCAGATGAAAGACAGGGCTGAAATGAAGGACAACCTTTTTGAAATTTAGAGCCCATAGGTTTCATGAACTTAACCAGTGTGCTCTTCCCAAAATATAGACCTGAGCAGTCCTACTCGCTGCATTCATCTTAACTATGGGGATGGGTACCTGCAAACAATGAGTAGGCAGATATGATTTATCATTTTGTATTTGGTGAATAGCTGAACATTTAGATATACCAAAGAATCTCACCACATCAGTCCAAGTGATTAGAAATAGGCTAGGGGCGCTTGGGTGGCTCAGTCGGTTAAGCATCTGGATTTGGCTCAGGTCATGATCTCACGGTTGGTCGGTTCAAGCCCCTTGTCAGGCTCTGTGTCGACAGCTCAGAGCCTGGAGCCTGCTTTGGATTCTGTGTCTTCTTCTCTGTCTGCCCCTCCTCCACTCATGCTAGGTCTCTCTCTCTCTCTCTCTCAAAAACAAACATTAAAAATTAAAAAAAAAAAAAAAAGAAAAAAGAAATAGGCTAACAAAGTGCCACCTAGTATATTACCATAGAGAATTATTTTACAGATGGACAAAAATGATTTGTTAATGAGTACATGGTTGTAAAACTGAAACCTTCAAAATTACTTGAAAGTTAATGTTCCTTTGTAACTGTTTTAATGCATTTCATCCTGTAATTGCATTTCTACAAATAGTATTCTATGAGTTAAGACAGCTTAATTAAAATAAGAAAGCAAAATTCTTTTTTTTTTGAATTTTTAAGTTACTTTTTAAAAAATTTTTTTAAATTTATTTTTGAGAGAGAGAGGGAGAAACAGCATGAGCAGGGGAGGGTCAGAGAGAGAAGGAGTCACAGGATCTGAAGACAGGCTCCAGGCTCTGAGTAGCAGTCAGCACAAAGCCTGATGCAGGGCTCGAACCCACGAACCGTGAGATCATGACCTGAGCCAACGTCAGACGCTTACCCGACTGAGCCACCCAGGCACCCCTAAGTTACTTATTTTTGAGAGAGAGAGAGAGACAGAGAGCGCTTGCACACCGATGTGCACAAGTAGGGGAGGGGCAGAGAGAGAGGGAGACATAGAATCCAAAGCAGGTCCAGGCTCTGAGCTGTCAGCACAGAACCCAATGTGGGGCTTGAACCCATGAATGCAAGATCATGACTGAGCCGAAGTCAGAAACTCAACCAACTGAGCCACCCAGGTGCCCCAAGAAAGCAAAATTTTTAATACTTTGAGATGAGTCTCACCAATCATCTTGCTCACATGCCTAAGATGATGGAAGGTCATTTGAAAGCATCTAGGAATAAATGAACTGGTTAAATCTTTACTTATATATTACCTAGTTTCTGCAGTTCTTGGAAACAATGTTCACATACTCTTGCTGGTTGATTTTTCAGGTAATCTAAACCATACTTATTTGACGAACAAGCTTGGCATACAATCTGAAAACACATTGGAATTATTTCATTTAGAATAACAGTACCAAGCCATCAAGTTTCCTACAATTTATAATGCTGTCTACCTATAGTGCTTTCTAGGCCTTTCACAACCACCAACTCTCAATCACACCGCTATGGAGTTCAGGCCTGTAGTGAATGCACACACTGGAAGACGAAGAGGCCATAGATTATGATGACTGTCTGCTAACTCCATAAAATTAAATGCTAACAGTGTTAACGTGTGCAAAATGTACAGAACCATGTATGGCATGCACTAACTGGTAGCCATATCTGTCATCATCGACGTTGCCCTTGTTGCCACTGCTGCTGTAACCACAGCCATGTCGGCTGCACATCCACCAAGCATCTGGCAATGTATGATATGCTCTTGAAATAGACCTTGTTTAATCCTCATGGTAACTGTCTGATGTCATTGTCACTCATTTTACTAATGAGGTCATGAAGGTCTAGAAACTCACTGGTGATAACTTTAATACCTAAAGTATCTCTATTAAATACTTAGTATCTAGATAAGTGTAGTTTAAATACTTATCAGTAAATATGGGAGTCTCTAATTGCAAATTTTTGTGTGTGAAAAATATCTATTATTGACATTCTACAATAACCTTGGTAGATAGGGTAGTGACTGCCCTATGCCTAAATACTTAGAGAAAGTATCATCCGTGATTCAGGATCTTTCTTCCCCCTGCCATGATTTACAGGAGGAAGTGCCTCCTCACTATGTACAGCCTGCAGCTATCAAGAATCACAGTGGAGATGGGCGTCATCTTCTCCAACCTTTCCGCACGCCCGGCAGTGGTGTCGTCTCCAGGTCAGAGTAAACTCACTCGTGCAGATCATACACATTGTGGCTCTGGTATCAGGGATCCAGATGGGAGCCTTTGATCCAAGAGGACTAACTTCCTCTTTATTTTCTGTGTCAGCCTGTGGAAGAACGACTTTTCATTATCTCCATGCACATTGAGTGCTATAGATTCAAGGCTGCTTTTTTTTGGGCAATGCTGGCTCACAATGCTGATGGAATTATCAAGGATGTGGGATGAATGATGGTCCATTATATTTTTCATGTTCTCAGGATATTAAGATTAACTATATTATAATAATCCTTTAATACAAAATTAACTTAAAAAGATGTCTGTGGTAAGGCCATGACAGCTGATTAGTTTCTTCCTTAAATTATATGCTATTTCCCAAATTTTTTACGAGGTTTTAAAACCAGAAAAAAAGATGTGCTAAACGTTATCATAGACTTACAGTTAGACATTAATAAGATATTTAGTTCTGAAATTATACATACACATGTATCTTTCTGTGAACACATGATGCTTTTCTAAACCCCTGGGAAAAGTTTCTTTAAGGTAAAAACTGTATGAAATGCACTGAAAAACAAAAAAGAAGGAAAAGACAGTACCTCATCAAGACTCCTACTAGGACAGAATGTGATTCTTTTTTTAGCATACTCTTCTATTGACCTGGAAATCGCTTCTAGCCATTCATCCCTTTCTGTGGCAGAACTGTTAGGGGCAAAAGAAGGTTCCATCAACCAGATGTCAGCTTTTATTCTTTGCCTTTTTCTTACTTCTTTTCCTCCTGCCATGGCAACAAATTCTAGCACCCTCCAACAATGCTGGCCACAGCAGCAGCTCGGAGGTTGGTGTGCACAAATAATCAGAGCAGGCATTACATGGCATTTTACCAAACACAATGCTTTTTTTCTTCCCCAACATACTGCTTTATACTTTTGAAGTCTCTTAAATTTGGAAGTTTTTTTGCTTCGCTTAAGAGCTAGTCATACAACTAATAATTAGGGTTATTTTCATAACCAAAGAGTTTCCTGAGATATCTTAGAATTTAAAAATATTACAAGCAATCAAGTTTCAAATCCAAGTTTACAGCATAGAAAACTATTTTTAGGTTATTCATTACTAAAAATTTCTAGAAAGGGCACTGAGTAGAGGAAACATGTATTTGGTATCACAAACAGATGGTTAGGGAGTGTTAACAGTGGAAATAGCCTGCAGTTGTTGTTAGGGGTCCCCTACGCATTCATGTTTTCTGTTCCTACTCTCAGGCTATCAGGAGATAAGTGATTCAAATCTAGACAGAAATGGGCCAAACAGGGGGAAAGCTTATTCAGAAAAAGGCATTCTTGTTCTCCTTTTTTGCAACTACACTTCCTCCAAAAACCTCTGATGAGTGGCATCAGCACATTTAGTTTTGTATACTCAAGAGTAAGCGGCACATTTTAGGTAGTGCATGTGTGTGTAGACAGAATAATCTCTCAAAATAAAATCTACCATAATAACGCGAATGGAACTGTGTAAGGAAATGTGTGTTTGTTGCAGAGAGGCATATGAAAGTAGGTGGGCATAAAATGACCTGATATCTGCAATCTGCTTTGAAATACTTTAGGGAAAAAAATCTGTGGCAGAATCTTGCTAAGATTCAAATCTGGGTGAGTGAATATGCAGTTTCATCGTATTATTCACTCTAATTTTAAGAATATTTGACCTTTTAATTTAAAGTTTATTTACTTATTTTAAAAGAGGGAGTGTGCGTGTACACAGCAGAGGGAGAGAGAATCCCAAGCAGGTATCACCTGGCTCCATTTCACAAACTGTGAGATCATAACCTGAGCCAAAATTGAGCGTCAGACGTTTAACTGACTGAGCCGCCTAGATGCCCCTAAGTAATGTCTTTATAATTAAAAATTCCAACATGTATTATGGTATGAATGGGCATATTTTGTTGTATTTTGCTGAGCGCAGAGCAAGTCAAGGAGACACTAAAAAATCACTCACTTTCACCATAATAATTATACTCAGAAATGTACCTTCCTACTAAATGGCTTAAGTGTCATTTAGAATATGCACTTATACAGTTATTAAAAAGTAGAAATCCACTTTTAAAAGTAAAAATTTAAAACCAGTATAGTTCTCAAATTTTCATTATATACCAGGAATACAATAGAATAGCTCTTATTTTTCTAATCCAAACAAAACCTGCCTCAATCACCTCTACTGCTCTACAATTACTGCCCCAGCTAGCTGCCATTTACTTCACAGTTACTACATGCCAGCCACCTGTGCTACATGCTTTACACATGTGATCACATCTCAGCCTCAGAGCTAGCCCATGGACTATACTACTGGGTCTCACACCCCCTTTCCCCAACCCCATCACTACCACCCACCAGCATCATTTACAGACAAGCAGTCTGAGGATTTGAAATGTTAGGCAATTTCCTTTGGCCAACAACATGACATCGTATCAGACCCAAGTGTGGCTAAAGATTGAACCTTTCGCCACCATGTCATATATCTCTGTTCTCTGAAGTACGCTGTGAGAATACATGTTTAAGCTTCCAGGTAAACATTCACAGAGTTTCTATCCCGCTTTCTCTCTCCCCTTCCTCTACTTTTCAGGGGAAGAGGTAAAAGAAAGCAGAGAGGCAGATGGCTAATTTGACCTTTGCCGTCTGATTTTTCTGGAGCCCTGGGAGTATGTGGAATGTGATTTAACTGTGCAAATCATGTCACATATGCTGTTCTTTCATTTAATCATTCCTGGCTCTCTCTTGTGTGGGGATCTGCCAAAACAATGTTTACCAGCTCTTGATAACACATTTCCCAAAGACCACACACATTTGCCTGCAGTACTGAGCAGAGAGATTCTAGTACTTCTTTTGTACATGGTTAGCAGAAGAATCAGCATCTTCCTCAGTTAAACCAATTTAAAATATAGTTAAACCAAGTATTTTCTTTATGGAATGTACCTATTACCTAGAAAGCAAATTTGTATTAAATAAGCACATTCTCCCATTGAGTGGGATGAATTTACAAAGGGGAAAATCTCCAATAGAAGAGATTTCAGGTATGTTAGATCTTGCCACACTATTTACTGTCTGTATTACTGTGGAATGCTATTCTAAGGTCTAAAATCCATGTCACTTCATTTCAATTCATCTGAATAGCATCTAGAGGAAGCCTACTGAGAGCCAGGTATTAAGCTATGAACTGGGCATACTAAACGTACACTTGTAATGGCTCATATCTAACTGAGGTGAGACATAAAAACAAGTAATTACTATGTGATACAATAAAGGCAAGGTAGATGAGTAACACAGAAGCAGTAAGTTGCCTTATTCAGGGAGAAGGAAGGCTCTGCAGAGGTGATGACTAAGTTAGGACTGGAAGAATTTAGGAGTTCAAGATAAAATTCTGTGGTGTCTCTGTGCACCCTCATTCGCTCTCCTAGCTTTGCCTATCTTCTCTGAGCCGATGACTCCCAAATATATGCCAAATCTGGGCCCCCTTCTGACAGATCCTTACAGACACTGCCTCATTGATGACTCCATTTTCATGATAGGCACCTCACATTCAATACGCACCTCTGAAACTAAATTCCTGATTCTGCCCCCAAAGCTGCTTTTCTTCCAGTGTTCCCTATCACAGGAATGACACCACTACCCGACACAGTATGCAAGCTGAAGACTCACTCTTAATGCCTCTCTCTCAATCCCTATGTCCACTTAACACCCCTTTACTTCCCCTCCCAAATCATTCTCCACCCAACAACCAACTTTTAAAAAGGCCAATCTGATCACATCAATCCCTACTACAAACCTTTCATTGGTTTCCTGTGGCTCTTCGGCTCGAGACCCAAATCCACAAGCTCTTCCCTGTCCCTCCAGGCTTACGCTGGCTCACTCTCCCTCTCATTCTCTATTTCCATGCCATTCTGGTCTTTCAGTTCTTTGAATATGCATGCCCCTTTTCACCTCAGCACCTCTGTGCACGTTATTCCTAATGACCAAGAGCCTCTTCCTTGCTATCCAACTCCTACTTATTCTTCATAACTCAGTAGACAGCAGGTCTTTCAGGAAGCTATCCTTGACTGCCCTTTCTCTACCAAAGTTAGTCTGAGGTTCCTAGTTTTACAGCCTCATAGTGTCTGGTAGTTTTCCTGTACACTACTTAGTCATAATAATTGATTGTGTTGACATTTTGCTAAGTGTATGTCTTCCCTAACGGACTGCAAGGTCAGAGAAGGAAGGGCCCTTTTAATTCTCCACTGTATCCTGATGCTCAAAACACTGCCTGGCCCAGGGAAGAGGCTCCATATTACTTACTGAATGAGGGAATGAATTCCAAACAGAGGCAACTGTGCAAGGCAGAAGGATGTGAGGTAGGCTGGCATGCATGCAGAATACACAGATCCATGCTGGCAGAACAAGCCATGTTTTGGTGGGGGTAGAGACAGGGAGAATGGATGGAAATCAGGTTGGTGTGGTAGATAGGAACCAGATCACAGGAGGCCTTAGTGAGAGTATCAGCTATCTGTGGTTGGGGGAACTCAAAGAAGAGCATGGCACACGGGTGGCATTCAGTACGTGTCAGCTCTCCTTTCCCCAGCCCACTGGGACCTGTCCTTGGAAACTTACTTTCCCTTTATCTAGAACTTTTCCAGTTTATCATTTCTCCTGCATAACTCACATTCAATCCATCAATAATCCTATTAACTCTATCTGATTCTGAGCATTTCTTACGATTCTAGTACAAGAAAGCATCATCTAGCTTCCTACCTGGTCTCCCCACTTCTAGACTAGACTCTTGATGGTTTATCTTCCACAAAGAAGCCAGCATCCTCTTTTTAAAATATACATTAAATCATACCAATTCTTAGCTTAGGACCCTTGGATGGTTTCCCATCACACTTAAAAATCCAATGACCTTATTAAGCTTTAAGATGCCAAAACAAATATTTGCTATCATTTCCTGAACAATTTAATTTTTATTTATTTTTTAATGTTTATTTTCGAGAGAAAGTGTGGGTGGGGGAGGGGCACAGAGAGAGGGGGGCACAGAATCCAAAGCAGGCTCCAGACTCTAAGCTGTCAGAGCCTGATGTGGGGATCAAACTCAAAGGGCTTGAACTCACAAACCACGAGATTATGATCTGAGCTGAAGTTGGACACTTAACTGACAGAGCCACATAGGCATCCCAAAAGTTTTTAATAAAATGGAATTTTGTTTTTACCAAAGCATATATATATTTAGTTTTAGAGAAAGAGCAGGTGTGCAAGTAGAGGGGAGGGGCAAAAGAGAAAGAGAATCTTAAAGCAGGCTCCACGCTCAAGGTGGACCGTGTGTGGGACTCAATTTCACGACCCTGGGATCAGAACCTGAGCCGAAATCAGGAGCTGGATGCTCAACCATGTGAACCATCCAGGCACCCCTACCAAAGCAGATTTTTTATTAGGATATTTAAGTGTAACTGAAAACTTGAGTTTCCTGTAGGTAAAATTTCTCTGGATATTTGAAAATAACTTTCTTGATTTTCAGAACCAAGCTTAAGTATTTGTCAGGAGCCTGTTGCATAGGAACTAGATGTTCTTTACACTTTTGTTCAAACTCACACTCAAACAAAAAAACCCCCAGAAAACAAAAGTCACAACTCCAGGTGATCAAGAATTCACCATCACTTTCCAAGTACTAATCTGGAGGATGCTTCAGGTACCACCACCGCACCCCCTCCACTCTCCTGGCCGCGACACTGCTTGCTCTGGCGGGTAGCTGGGAAGCATTTGACAAAACCCTGAACAAACCCTATCTCTCTTCTGTCATCCTGAGATCTGGTGTTAGGCAGGAGTGGCCATTCCATTTCAGCAAAGTGACAATGACCCAGAGCGCTGTTCTTATGGTCCTGATTATGGGAAGTCAGATATCTGGTCTTGATATCCACGAACATAGGCAGTATTATAATGGTTAAAAACATGATTTTCAGTGTCAGATATACCTAGGTTAAAATTACAGCTTGACTACTTATTAGTTCTATAATCCTGGAGGTGTTTTTAACCTCTCTGAGTCTGCATTTTTCTCATCTGGAAGGTCAAGACAACACCTACTCCACGAGTTATAATGGAAATTAAAAGAGAAAATAAATTTAAGTTTAGCATTGTGCCTGATGCAGAGAAATAAATGGTTCCAGTTGGAATGCACACTGCTGCTATCCAGATGTGGCAGTGGAGTGTGGCTGTT
Organism: Suricata suricatta; assembly: GCF_006229205.1. Classification (NCBI taxonomy): domain Eukaryota; kingdom Metazoa; phylum Chordata; class Mammalia; order Carnivora; family Herpestidae; genus Suricata; species Suricata suricatta. The sequence continues at coordinate 24,590,440 of NC_043709.1, read as the reverse complement.
GGTGTCTCTCCCTGCACCAGCCAAATCCTGCCAAACATCTACTTTGCCACTTGGCCAGTAAGTCAGTAATGTACACATATGGGTCATACAACTTCGGGTTTCCTTGGCACTTGATTTATACAGCAGTAATATATTTTGATTTACACATAAGTCACCGCAGGTTCCAGTTTGAAGCAATGTGGCATCATAAACAAACAACAACAGATTTAAAAGCAAAAAATTTTCCATTTGTATTCTAACTTGCCAGCTATGTATTGTTAAGATAGCAATTGACTTTTTCTCTTAGTCTTCCTCATTAAAAAAATTTTTTTTAATGTTTTATTTATTTGAGAGACAGAGCATGAGTTGGAGAGGGGCACAGAAAGAGGGAGACACAGAATCCCCAGCTCTGAGCTCTGAGCTGCTAGCATAGAGCCTGACGTAGGGCTCGAACCACAAACCATGAGATTGTGACCTGAGCCAAAGTTGGATGCTTAACCAACTGAGCCACCCAGGCGCCCCTAGTCTTCCTCATTTTTAATGAGATGACACCCACCTTGTATATTTGTTATGACCTTTCAATGTTATGTGAAAACTTCCTAGTGAATTATAAAGCATCAGATGTCTTTAAAAACATTAGGTGCCATTGCAAAAATACTTGAAATATTCACTAAAAAAAAATATTAGCAAGGTGCTTTCAGCATTATTATTTTCATAGGAACACTTTTAGCTTTGTGCTTCTAACACATTATTGGATCACCTCTCAGACATTTTACGTACATGGTAAGCCAAAAGTAAACTGCACGGTTTTAGGGAAGAAACGGAAAAACAAATAAGTCTTGTAGTTAACCCAAACACAAAAAGTGCTGGAGATGTATGACCCTGTAATTCCAGCAAACATTCACGTATACATGTTTTAAAAATTTACCTGGCCGACAGGATAAAGGAACGCTCTACACTTTCAATCTTTAATTCATTCTGATATGCTTCTTGGGTAGGTTTCCTGACCTGAAAGAAAGCAAGAGAATTTGAGCAAACTCATCCTATTGCAAATCTCATCTCTGAAGCATAGCTAAAGCTGCCCAATACCCTTGGTGCGATCACCCACCAACAACCCTTGTACAACAACCTTCATCTCCCACTGCCGTCCCTCATCTACTCAGTGCGCCAGACAGAGTTAGATACTTGCATACGCATAGGCCCAACTTTCCCACCTTCAGGCCTTGGCTCACACTACTCCCCTCTACCTGGAATGCCTTCTCCACATCTCAGCATGGCCGTATGTGACCTACTCTCCAAGGCTCATGGCTCTTCCTCCCAAGACTTCCTCTCTGTTTCCTAGCTGCTGCCAATTCCTCCACCGGGTCCCATCAAAAGTTGCACACTCTTTATTTTCTGAACTCCCCCAAATTTTAATTCTGTCTTTATTGGTTATTTGTACCTTTACAGGTATTCATGTATAGTGTATTATCTCACCTCTGGGTGAGGCAGAGACAAAATCATGACAATTCATCTTTGTATTTTTCACCAAACTTATTACCATGTTTTGTTTATAGTGGTTCTCAATAAATACCACATGAAGAAAGTAATATGTGGGTGAACAAATGACTACATAAATGAATAAATGAACACATAAACAGCAACACAGCAGGAAAGAAAAGTTAAGGATGTGAAAAAGATGACTGTCCAGGGCTTCTTCTCTAAATATGTTTTGGTTAAGAAAAGAAATATCTTCTAACAGATGCACAGACCTTCATTCCAGCCAACGAAAGCATGTTGTTCAGTTTATACATCCCAGACTGCACTGGTGTTGTATACAACAGGGCGTCATTAAACTGAAAGTAGAAATATTTCATAGGGTGAAGTAAAGAAACAAGTTTCAGCTACAAAGACATTGGTAAGACATTGAAATTTAAAAAACATACTACTTTTTAATTAAAAGCTCTTTGAATAGAACACTTATGCATACTTATATAAACTACAATCACCCAGAATGCTTTATTAGAATTATTATTAAAAAGACAATTTCGGGGCACCTGAGTGGCTTAGTAGGTTAATCATCTGACTTTGGCTCAGGTCATGATCTCATGGTTCAGGAGTTTGACGCTGACATCAGACTGTGGTCAGCAGAGAGCCTGCTTCAGATCTTCTCTGCCCTCTCCTGTTCGCTCTCTCTCTCAAACTTAAATAAACATTATAAAAAAAAAAAAGGTGTGGCGCCTGCGTGGCTCAGTCATTTGACTTGGTCATGATCATGCAGTCCATGGGTTCGAGCCCTGCACTGGGATCTGCTGACAGCTTGGAGCCTGCAGCCTGATTTGGATTCTGTCCCCCTCTTTCTCTGCTTCTCCCCCACTTACATTCTGTCTCTCCCTCAAAAATAAACAATAAACATTAAAAAAGATTTTTTTAAAAAAGGGCATTTTCTAGAAAATGTACTTTCTTTCCAAGTTCTGTAACAGACAATAGTTTTTGATCCTAAATCCCACTAAAGTATTAATATCTGACTAAATAATTGATTGAATCCATGTTAGAAACGACATAAACTAAATTAAAAAAGGAAATTATTTCTGGTTATGCATGCATCAGAAAAGACTTTGTTTCCTACTCCTGAAAAAGATCCCACTAAGGCTATATGAATGTGTTAAGCTTATCTGTCATGTACAAACATCTCCTTACATTAGGTGATCATCCCTTCCTGTGGCTCATCAGAAACACGCACGGCCACTTACCAGGAAAAACACTCGGGGCTGCATGACTTTCCGGGACAGCTTCATCAGAGTTCCTTCTTTCAGGAAAACCTGATTCACCCAAACAAATATCCATTTAGTACCACCATCACAACACAACTACGATAAATATATAATTTGTTTTTCAACTTGCTTTCCCCAGAATTTTTTTTTGGGAGAGTCGGGCTGGGTGGACATAGTTCCCATGTCACTTTTTACAGTCATGGTTTCTTTTTAAGCCCTTTAAAGAATTGGACAAGCTAGCAGAGTTTCATAAATACAGTATTGGTCCCAGGGGTACGATGTGATCTGAAATGTAACTGACTGAGCATGTACTTGATCCTGAGGCATAGCCAACACCCTGACAACTGCACTTCGTAATTTTCCAGGATTCATTTCCTAGGTCACTTTTGTGCTCTATGAGGAGCATCAAAATACCAAATTTCCTCCCTCCCCTCTTACATTAAAGATTTTAAATGAAATTGTCTTTAAAGCTGTGTGAGGTCAGTTAGTATTACACACTAAAATGGTCCTATTTAATCAGATACTCTGTGGGGTTCCTTGCCATTCTCCTAATTGAATTGTACTTCTTGTCACGGTAACTTAAATCATGAATGTTTTGAATGGATAGAATGAACTTGGTTGATCCAGATTGAGTTAGTAAAGAGTAACAACAACAAGTCATTTATTTTCATAACTGAAATGAAAAACAGCTACAGTGTCTAAATACATTGTATTGTTTGCAAAAGGCAGTCACACTTACCCGTCCAGGTTGCACTATTTCATGGTGTCCATTTAAGCTGTACTGAATCTGCATAAGTTTCTGAAAGTTGTCCTACAGAAAGAGAATGTATAGCATATGAAGGCCTGGCCTTTTGGGTTCAACAGTATATCAGACAGTGAAATCAAGATACTTACTCCTTGCTTCATGGTGTCATTGGCGTGGTTGGCTACCTCAATAACAACAGCAAGGGCATCTAAAATGTGTAGGAACAGAAGGGACATCAGGTTATTCCAATGAACGGCAACATTAAGCAATTCCAGATGGCATGATGGCAAATTTATAGCAGCAACCACTGGAGGAGCTTGGATCTGAGAAGGGCAATACCAAGGAAAAACAGTACTCATGAAAAAAGTGAGCCCAAGCCTCAAAAGAGACATTATAGGCCGTGTGTATCAATAGTATCAATGTCAGGGTTGCTTTGTGCTGAGATCTGATTACCCTATTAAAGTTTACAAGGACAAGGAAAGGATTTCACCTGGAAGTTAAAGACCATTCCAGTATAAACTGCCATGGGAGAGAAGGACCGTGGGACAGGGGACAGAAAACCAGAACTATGAAAAGTCACGATTTAAGGGGGTCAGGGCTTAACTGCCTTTTCTTAGTCTGATCCCAAAGAGAAAGAAATACCACACAAAAGCATGCTAGGCTTTAGGAAATTACATGCACTATTTTGTGAGCTGAGTAACCTAGTTTTATCTGTGTTTATTCTTATCAACCCCTTGCCTTTAGCAAAGTATTTTTGAATGCTCTAGTCTTGTCATCTTCATAACTAAACATAAAGGGGAAAGTCTGCACTTTGTCTCCTTTTGGGTTATAGTTGTTCCTAAGACAGTAATGCTTCCCTACAGACATTTGAACCTATGTAAAGGCAATTTTTGGTTGTCACAGTGACTGGGAAGATACTGGGAAGGTTATCTGAAATTATAGTAACACTCCCATGGAGAAAACTGGTAGAGTATTAGAGAGGGCAGTATGTCCCCCTGAGGCTGGTATGGCAGTGGCAATAATCATCAATGAAAGGACTATTTAAAAAAAAGAAAGAAAGAAAGAAAGAAAGAAGAAAGAAAGAAAGAAAGAAAGAAAGAAAGAAAGAAAGAAAGAAAGAAAGAAAGAAAGAAAAGAAAAGAAAAGAAAAGAAAATATCAATTTCTGGAAAGGGATTGAGGTGTTTTTGGTCTGGTTAGTATAACATACCAAGTGATTTTCTTTCTGGTATTAGCCTTAGAGGGATCTACATTCTTTAAACATGTTTTATTACCACCATTATTAAAGAAAAGCAGTATAGATGCCCCAAGCATTGATCAGAATTTACTGCATGTGACACTCAGCACAGCAGATATTCAAGAGGCAATCCTGGACATATTCCTCTCCTTCGGGCCATGTGCACGCCCAGCGGGCAGGAGAACAGCTTTAAGATTTAATGAGTAGATACAATGATAAAGTAGCTGCTATTTGGTCACCAGGCCTCTAAGCTCTACCTTCTCCCATCCATTCTGCAATTCTACTTCCCCGACGTCATCCCTTTAGGGATCCCTGTAACTCTTCTGTCTGCCTTCCAAAGGCATATTTGTCTCATTTTCTCTCACCCTTGGGCAATCTCATCTACAACTGTTCACTGTTTTACTGAGATGCTTCTGGCCACACAGTGCACTTCACCATTCATTGCTTCTTTGAACCTATGTCTTTACTGAAGGGTGTTAATTTCCTTTAAGCAAACTCCTTCATCCCTGGTGCTACATTCATCTGGAAAATGGAGCTAATAACTCACTTTCCTTGAAGGCAGAAGCCCTGGGACAGATGTCTTGAGGCCCTAGTCACTAAGATGAGGCTAAAGTTTTTATCGTCACAAGCCAGACTCCAGTCTGATGCCCACTCTTCCTCTTGTCCACCCTTCAACTCATCTCCAACTCCATTTCTCTCCAAGCAAAGCACTGCATCTTCAAACTTCGCACTTTCCCCCCTCTTCGAAAGGATTCTGCACTGCTCAGTGCATCCTTACTTTAAAGCTATGTTTTGTTCTTTATCTGATGGGTATTACAGACTTTTCTATTCAACTAGATTACATGTTCACCTAAGACAAGAAGCACACCATATACCCCACTCCAAACTTTGCATTAAAAAAAAAAAACCTTTAAAAGCAAAACAATTGCAAAGAGAAGATCTTAGAGAAGTAAAATGATTATGAGAGTAAGAATCTCTACATAATGGGCTAAAAACCTGTTCAGCTCTGTAATGTGAAAATATAAAGGATGCATAACAATTATAATCAAAATTCATAAAATTAACAGAGTATGGACATGGACTTCAGATTAGAGCCAGGGATACACCTATGGCATTTGAAAGAGGTACTTTGGGGATAAATAGAAAGAAACACTAGTATCCTAAACAGAATTAATCCATGTGCATGTGTGTGTGTGTATGTGTAAGACAGAAACACACACACACACTGTGGATTAATCTGTGAATATCAATGAGTCCCTTATATTATAATAGAAGTCTTCCTTTAAGCACTACTAGGGGTGAGGGATAGAAGGGTGGTAAAGGCAATTGCCCAGCATCAAACAGTCCCAGAATATGCTATTTTATTTTATTTTTTTCTAATGTTTTATTTATTTTTGAGAGAGACAGCTTGAACAGGGGAGGGTCAGAGAGAGACGGAGATACAGAATCTGAAAGAGGCTCCAGGCTCTGAGCTAGCTGTCAGCACAGAGCCTGATATAGGGCTCGAACTCACAAACCGTGAAATCATGACCTGAGCCAAAGCCGGTCGCTCAACCGACTGAGCCACCCAGGTACCCCCAGAATATGCTATTTTAGAACTTATCCCTGATTCATGTAGTTAACCACTTCATAGTCTCATGATTTGCAGATCAACTGGTTCAATCCCAGCTTTTCAAAGCAATGGACATCTAGAGAAGGTGGATTTTCCACTGCACAGAGGGACTGAGCATAGAAGGAACCTTCCTTAATCCAGACCATGCTGGGGCCTCCCGAGAGGGGTCTCCTGAGAGAGCTTCTGTGACCAGCTATACATATAATACCACAAAAGTTGTTTACCTTGAGTGTCTCTGAAATCTCCAGCGTTCTCTAGAAGATTTTTCAAATAATCTAGAAAAAGAAAAGGATTATAATATTTAGTAAAATAAAGCACTAAGGAAAAAATATTTCATCTTTCTTATTCAATACCTCAGTCAGTTTTGTTGGTTAATGTATGTGCTAGTTCAATGTGTGCTTTCTAAAAATGTGAAATTAGGACACAGGCTCAGAGCTCAAAGAGCATCAGGAACCACGTTGGTCATTTTTCATTATTTAATATTTATTTATTTGAGAAAGAGAGAGCAGAGGAAAGGATGAGAGAGAGAGAGAGAGAGAGAGAGAGAGAGAGAATCCCAAGCAGGCCCTATGCCATCAGCACAGAACCCACTGTGTAGGGTCAAGCTCATAACTGTTTGACCATGACCTGGACTGAAACTAAGAGTCAGACGCTTAACTGACTGAAGCACCCAGGCGTCCTCACACCCATAATTTTCAAGATGAGGAATCAGGTTACTTAACAGAGTTTCACTGAACTTATGACCTCTTTGTAGCAGAGCTAAGACTAGAATCCAGGTTTCCTGACGCCCAGTTCAGGGCTTTGACTCCAATACACATGAAATGCCCTAATCTCCAATCAGCTGTGTCCTGCACAAAATTCTGAGCATTAATTGACTGAATACTTAAGGGTTTTGTCAATCTGAGAGTCTAACAATGGAAGAGAACATCAGAGGCATCCACTACATACATTTAGAGCAGTGGTTCTCAAATGGGGGTGAATTTGCTTGCCAGGGGACATTTGGAAATAGATGGAGACATTTTTGATTCTCACAAATGGGCAAAGAGGGTTCCACTGGCATCTAGTGGCTAGAGGCCAGGGATGCTACATATCCTACACATGCCCAGGACAGCCCCACAACAAAGAATTATCTAAGCCAAAACGTCAATAGTGTTGTAGTTGAGAAACTCTGGTATAGATGAGATGGTCTTTAAATAAGCTATGTGGATAAGCTAAGTAGTTCTTATAATACAGAAACAAAAAGTAAGGCAATAGGTTATATTTTATAAGTCTTTAACACTAAAAGATGTCATGGGGTTTCATGGTACTTCATACTCTGTTGAGAAATGTTAGATGACTTCGATTACCTCTCAAAACAAATTCTTTAAAAAACCAAAAACAAAACCACACACACACAAAACACCCCCCCCCTCGGAAAACAAATTCTATTCCCTGGAATTTAAATTCACCCCACTACATGATCCCTATGGATTTTTCTGATTTTCTGTTTTGCTACTGCCTAACACAGGCCCTTTGTCCTTACTGAAGTCTGATTCTGCACAATGCTTGAATACTTCCCATGTGGTCCCTGGCTCCATACTTTTTGTCTCTAATGTTCCCTTCTACTGAATCCTTTTCTCTGTCTCTGCACATGAAAATTCTACTCCCATTCTTCAAGGTTCATTTTAAATTCTTCCTCTTACCAAACTTTACATTTGAAAGAAATATTCTCTCCCTTTAAATAATAGGTTACACAGTGGTTACACACTTTATGGCTTCTATCATTTTCTCATTAGACTCAAAGCTCCCTGTAGGCAGGACTCATATCTGATTCATCTTTCTATCCCTCATAGTACATAGCCCAGGCCTTTGATTACCAGAGACAAGAAATTTTGGGGAATAAAAATATAAATAATGTTTCTAGACAGGATTATGTTTAGGAAAAAGGTTACAAAGGCTGAAACCTATGTTTTAACTCCTAATGCCAGTGGGAATTGAGAAAATAAAAAGAAGAAAGGCATATTAAGATACTGAATGCATTTTTATCAGAATCAATCTCCATTTAGCAGCTTTATAGAACAGGTTAATTTCATCTCATGAATTTATGAAGTCATGCTTAAAGACACAAAGGAAAACTTGGATGTTAGTGTCAGCTTTTTTATTAAAAAATTTTTTTTTAAATGTTTTATTTATTTTTGAGACAGAGAGAGCCAGAGCATGAGCAGGCAGGGGCAGAGATAGAGGGAGACACAGAATCTGAAACAGGCTCCAGGCTCTGAGCTATCAGCACGGAGCCCGACGCAGGGCTTGAACTCACAAATGTGAGATCATGACCTGGGCCGAAGTCAGAGGCTTAACCGACTGAGCCACCCAGGCGCCCCGGTGTCAGCTTTTTTAATTCAAAAGAGGACACAAACACACACCCCCAACTGCTGAAACTCTGTACTTCTTTGAGACAGTGATCCAAGAACTTGTATGAGTTTAAACATGCACACTATAAATATCCAGCACTAACAAAAGCCCATGGTGAGATACTGTGTATGATGACATTAAGCTTCTGTGCACCATCACTAGCAATTTAGTTCTTAAAGTAATCTGATCACACAAGTTGGAGAGTAGGCTACCAATCAAATAGATTAAAAACCCCGCAAAACACACTTACTTATTACACATTATACTTAGCCTCACCTAGAGATGAAAAATTAACTTAATCTCACTCTGACCCCACTCAGAATACATTCCATTTATAAAGCTGTGTTCAGTGGGCCCAAATATTTAACTTACCTATGAGTAATAAGCCTGGGGAGAAAAAACCTATTCTTCTTACATGTTTTCAACACATAAGGCTGTCGCATTAATCAAAAGTGATGTTCCTTAAGGCCTCTAGTTAGTGGAAGAGTGTGGAAAGGAAGGCAGATTAATCTAAATATCAGATTCATCGCAAGTTCCTACTTTGCCTTACAATTTTTGTTGTTTAATACAAAAGAATACCCAAGCGAATAGACATTTCTTTAAACCAAGAGGACTCACTGGAAGATGTCTATATGAGGAAATCCTGACCTCAGAATCACGGGGCTGAGCTTGATAAGTTTGAGTTGTATTTTCTTTCCCTGAACTCAAGCTCAGCTGCTGCTGGCCAACCTGAACTTCAGGCACAGAGTGGAAATATGCAAACTAGCTAAGGAGAAGACCCACCACTTGGATGCTGCAAAATAAGGCTTTTAAGCAAGGATGGAATGGAGTTAGGTTTACTTTCCTGGCCGACTAAAAACAAACAAAACCAAACACACACCTTAAATTTCAATTTTCAAAATCCAATTTTCTTAAATTGAATTTTATAAATTCAACTTTCCAATGAATCTGTCCATCTATCCATCCATCCATCCATCCATCTATATTTTCAGGGCACCTTGTTATAATACATCATCTTGACAACTTTTTTTACCTTTTCAAAGAAGACCAGACCAGGAATCCCCTTGGTTAAGAATCACCCAGTGCCTTAACTGCAGAATGAGAAGAATGTGGCTGATCAACCTCTGAGTCAGATGGCAGGAGCACTGAAACCACGAGCTGCCCAGTGACTGTTAGAACCCAGGTGAAACCCCGGAACAGAGACCAGACAGACACACTTGTGTTAGTCACAGGGAATTCTTACTACGTACTAGAACTTAGTATCCTGCATGAGTTTCATTAGAAACAATGAGAACAGAGTAGTCATTTCAATTTGCCATGTTACACTGACAGTATTCCTGGACTTTCCTACTTTTGCCAAACCAAACTCAGCATTTAAAAAAATTTCACTTATAAAAATGCCTCAATTGCTGCTAAGGTTATTTATAACAAAGAAAAAACAGTTGGCGTGGTGTGCGTGGGCCTCACAAAATGTACTTTCTGGCCACCAGGTGGCATTGTTGAATAATAAAAGTTAATTAACCCCATTATCATCCATTAGAAGCATAAAATTAGCCAAAACCTAGCCATGTGCCTCAAGAGATATACAAGTTAACTTTGTTCTCATATATGAGGCCCACAGTGAAAGGATAATGACACAACAAATACCTTATCTGTATAGATGGGCTTCTAGGAAGCCTTATCATGCCCTGATTACCTAAATAAAAAATAATCAACTTATAGCAGAAAACTGTTCAGAAATATACTTAACCTTTCCTAAAAATGAGCCATCTGTGGGATTGAGATTCTGGGACATTTTAATTCAACAACACTCAGTTGGATTCCTGGACTGTGTGCTGAGAAACGGTTGGTGGCAAAGCACAGAGGAAATGAACATACAAGGACAGTGACATTCCAAAGTCAATTTGTTTTGAACTTGGGAACATGTCCTTACTTTGTACTATCCACATTTCTTCTTTACTCCTTAAATATGTAATGAGATCAGTGACACACCCAGAATTATGGGATCCAGAGAAAAAATAAGTCTAGTCTACAAGCTTCCTTGCCAAAGTTTTAGATTTTAAAAACAACCAGAAATTATCCTGACTTTTGAGACAAAGGAATTATTTTAAATACCAAAAATAAAGGTCATGTTAAGTTGCAAGACATACTGCTGCCATATTCGAGGCAGCTTGGTGAAGTGGTCGAGGGCCCTCACTGGCAGTGAGAGGATAGACTCTTCTTCATCGTCCGGCTATGTCAGGCCGAAGCTTGTGACTTTGGCCATGCTCTATAGCATTTCTGCATTTATCCTCATGCATAATAAGTAGGGTGGACCAGACTGGAAAACTGTAATGATTATCATTCTAATGTATTACAAAGCACACTAAAAATATATTCTAAAATGCATTATAGGAAATTTGGAAAATTAAACAATGGAGAAAACTCAAACCATGCACATCTCTGAAATAACTATTATGGGGGCTCCTGGTTGGTTCAGTCGGTTAAGTGCCCAACTTGGGCTCAGGTCATGATCTTGAGGTTTTTGAGTTTGAGCTCCGCATGGGGCTCTGGAGTGACAGTGTGGAGCCTGCTTGAGATTCTTTCTCCCTCTCTCTCTGCCCCTGTCCTGCTTGTTCTCTATCTCAAAAGAAAATAAAAATAAACTTAAAATAATGATTATGATTTTTAAATATTTCCTTCTTTTATAAATGCCTGATTTTAACTTTAATAATATATAGGATTTTATAGCCCATTTAAAGTCTTCTAGCCCACATATTTTTTTCCCGTACTTAGGTACTAAAGCTCACGTTGAAATGATCTTGTTTTGGCTATTCCAAATAGTATGGTCAAATATTCTAATTTGCCCATGATGATTCCGCTGTATACTTGTTGCCCATGTCTAACTATAAATAGTGCCCTTTCACTCTTTGAATAATTATCTAATCATTTTAATTATAAGTAACACTGATCAATATCTTTATATGTTTGTCTTTTTACATACTTGAGATTATTTCCTGATCAGTGAGAATGAAATTTTTTTAAAGTACCTGATATATATCAAGAGAGATGTTCCCTAAAGGGGTATACCAACTTAAAATATTATAAATAGATGAGAATATCAAATTCATTAAATGATCCAGTTATGTGTATTGCAGTTTTTTATTGCTGATAGAGTAGGGGGAACTGAAAACTTGTTTTAACTAATACTTATGATTCAGAGGATGTTAGATTTGCCACTGTGTATTTATTATGCATTTTCTGAGTGAATTATTCCTATGTTTAGTCCAGATATCTAAGGGAGTTTTAATATTCTTAGTGGAAAAGCAATTTCATTCATATTTGCTAATATATTTTCTGATGTATTGTTTATTAATTTTGACAGTGTTTTAAACTATAATGTTTTTATTTTTTAGAATAGCAGAAAGGTATCAGTATTTTCCTTTACAATTTCTTTCTTTTTCTGGGCTTTGAAAACCATCTCTCCTCTTCTCCCTATCCTTAGAGTCTTAATAACCCATTTATAATTTTTTCCCCTGTAGTTTACTGTTTTATATTTAGTTTTTATTTTAATTAAGTATTTTTTTTAAAAGCAGTTTTACTTCACAGTAAAGCTGAGGGAAGAACAGAGATTTTCCATACACCTCCCACTCCCACACATGCAAAGCCTCTCCATTATCAACATCCCCCACCAGAGCGGTACATTTACTGCAACTGATAAAGCTGTTACCGACACATTACCCAGAGTCCATAGTCCACTCTTGGTGCTATATATTCTATGGGTTTAGACAAACATATAATGACATGTATCCCTGATGATGGTAATGTACAAAGTATTTTCACTGCCCTAAAAAATTCTCTATGCTTTGCCTATTTATATTTAATTTTGATTTTAGTGTATCTACTGATATAAGAATGTTAATTTTTCCTTTCTTTAAAAAAATTTTTTAATGTTTATTTATTTTTGAGAGAGAGAGAGAGAGGGAGAGAGAGAGAGAGAATGAGCAAGCAGCAGGCAGGGAAGGAGGGAGACACAGAATCTAAAGCAGGCTCCAGGCTGCTCCAGGCTGAGTTGTCAGCACAGAGCCTGATGTGGGGCTCAAACTCACAAACCACGAGATCATGACCTGAGCCGAAGTTGGGATGCTTAACCAACTGGGCCACCCAGGCGTCCCATTAATTTTTCCTTTGTTCTTCGGTCTTACACTTATTTTGCCATACATTACATTCTTATAAACAGACTTGTTTTAAAGTTACCTCCCTATTCTAATTAATAGAATAATTACCATTTTTCAAATGTTTATTTATTTTGAGAGAGAGAGAATGCACATGCACGAGTACATACAGGAAAGGGACAGACAGAGAGGCAGAGAGAGAATCCCAAGCAGGCTCTGCATTATCAGATCTCATGTACCAGGAGATCATGACCTGAGCCAAAACCAAGAATCAGATGCATAACTAACTCAGCCACCTGGTGCCACAATACTTAATTATTTTTCAACCAAGAGGTATTTCTTTTATATATGTATGTATATATACATACACACATATATAATCTATTGTCAAGTCAGCTAATATACAATGTATGTTAATGTACTCTTGACTTTGGGAGTAGATTCCCATAATTTATCACTTAAATACAACACCCAGTGCTCACCCTAACAAGTGCTCTCCTCAATGTCCATCAGCCATTTTCCCCTCCCCCCCGACACCCCTCCCATCAACCCTCAGTTTGTTCTCTGTATTTAAGAGTCTCTTATGATTTGTCTCCCTCTGTTTGTAACTAAATATATATTTTTTCCCTTACCTTTTCCCACAGTCTTCTATTAAGTTTCTCATATTCCACATGAGTGAAAGCATAGATAGCAGTCTTTTCTGACTGATTTATTTCACTTAGTATAATACCCTCCAGTTCCATCCATGTTGTTGCACATGACAAGATTTCATTATTTTTTCATCGCCAAGTAATATTCCATTGTATGTGTATATTAATTGTCTCATAATTCTATATTAATAATGTATACTATATGTTATAATTAATTTATAATATTATAGTAATTTTATATTGTGTATAGTAATATACATATATATAGTTTTTTTTCTTTATCCATTGATCAGTTGACGGACATTTTAGCTCTTTGAATAAATTCCTACTAGTGCTATTGCTAGGTTGTAAAGTAATTCTATTTTTAGTTTTTTGAGGAACCTCCACACTATTTTTCAGAGTGGCTGCAACAGATTGCATTTCCACCAATAGTGCAAGAGGGTTCCCCTTTCTCCACAGTCTCGCCAGCATCTGTTGTTTCTGGAATTGTTAAATGACCGGTGGGAGGTGGTATCTCAATGTGGTTTTGATTTGTATTTCCTTGATAAGTGATGTTGAGCATCTTTTCATGTGTCTGTTAGCCAACCAGATGTCTTCTTTGGAAAAGTGTCTATTCATGTCTTCTGCCTATTTCTTCCCTGGATTATTTGTTTTTCTGACGTTGGATACTAACCCTTTATCTGATATGTCATTTGCAAATATCTTCTTTCATTCTGTTGGTTGCCTTTTGGTTTTGTTGAATGTTTCCTTTGCTATGCATAAGCTTTTCATCTTGATGATGTCCCAATAGTTCATTTTTTGCTTTTATTTCCCTTGCCTTTGGAGACATGTCAAGTAAGAAGCTGCTGTGGCTGAGGTCAAAGAGGTTGTTGCCTGTTTTTCCCTCTAGATTTTGATGGTTTCCGTTTCACACAGAACATAGCCAGTGAGGCAGCTCTGTCTACCCTAGACTTTGGGTCAGGACCCTGGTCCTGAGATGGAGTGCCCAAAGGACTCACAAACCAAATCTGACTCTGGGCTCATCCTACAGCAAAATTGTGTAGCAGATCTTACATAGGAGAGAATCTCCCTGTCGTCCCTTTTTAGCAGGATTGACTGATATCTAGGATGCCCTTAGAGGAATCAAAACCATAGGAAGTCTCCCAACAAAAGCAAACCACCATTATTCTTACTTGGTTGATAGTGCTTTTTTTCATGGATACATTTTCCAGCCATTAAGCCTGCCAGTTTACCAGGTGAGACTCTCAGAGATACAGAAATGGTCTTAGGACAATGAAGCCCCACTTACAGAAGTTCTCATTCATATTTGGTCCTTACTCCCTGATTATCAACAAAGAGAAAATTAGATTTAGGGAGATAAGTATATTTTATTTTATCAGCCAAAGAATAGCCTACAGAAGAATAAAGCAAATAAAACACTAAAATGAATTCAAGTTCAAATGAATTTCAGTGTTTTCTTCAATAGGAACAGTTCCTGATGTAAGCCCATGACTAACAAACATGAAGAGAAAAATTCAGTCAGCTTGCAAGATCTTTGGCCAGGCAAGTCACAACAATAGAAGTATCTGGCTACCTAAAGTGACTCTGAGTCAAATATACACAGAGAACTAAAGAATGACTTTATAGTGATATCTATGGGTACAGTTCTGGGGATCTGCAAACCTGGATAGGCAAAACACACAAAAAACAAGTAATATTTTCACTAACCTATAAGTGAAATACAGAATTTCCTTCTATTATGAATGTAGGCAACAAACCATGGTATTATCAATGATACCATTGACTTTATCACCAGAGAAGTCACACAGTTTCTTATGCCACATCACATTTGTTGCAGATATCTCAAAATATTGTTTACCATCCCCACTATATCAAAATCATGGTAGTTCTTAGATCTACCACTGGATCTCCTTATTTAATGCATTATTAAAGCAGCACATGTATTACTATGTAATACTTTAAACTATCTTAATAACTGTATTTCAGGCTAATTGGATTCCTTTTCATTTTACATATTTTATTCTGTAACTTTTATTTTTTTCAACATTTATTTATTTTTGAGAGATAGAGAGAGACACAGCACGAGCAGAGAGGGAGATACAGAATACAAAGCAGGCTCCAGGCTCTGAACTGTCAGCACAGAGCCTAACGTGGGGTTTGAAGCCAAGAACCATAAGATCATGGCCTGAGCTGACGTCAGACGTTTAACTGACTGAGCCATCCAGGCAGTCCTTTCTGTAACTTATTATTCTAAGAGATCCATAGGTCTCACCAGATTACCAGAAGAATCCAGGCACGAAAAAGGTTAAGAACCTCTGTTCTATAAAGAAAGTGAGATAACATTTAAAAACTATAATTTGGGGGCACCTGGGCGGCTCAGTCAGTTGAGCGTCCAACTCTTGGTTTTGGCTGAGGTCATGAGTGTCACAGTTCATGGATTCAAGCCCCATGTTGGGCTCAGTGCTGACAGTGTGGAGCCTGCTTGGGATTCTCTCTCTCCCTCTCTCTCTGCCCCCCTCCCTGCTTGTTCTCTCTGTCTCTCTCTCAAAATAAATAACCTTAAAAAAAAAAGATATAATAGAACAGGCAGATAAAATATACTTATATCCTAAAGTCTTTCCATAGTACTAAATATTTATTTCCATAGTACTAAAATATTTCATAGATATAATTTATTAAATACCACCTCTCAAAATAACTTATTCACAACTATAATTAAAAAATTAATTGCAACATGGTGAGAGCTGAGCCAATAACAGGAATTCTGAATATTATCACTGCCTTACATTAGGGTCTTTGGGTTCTTCAGAAACTAAATTTCTTGGCGAGTGACTGGGAAAACCCCACCTTTCATCACGTTCTATCCTAGAGAAAGTGTTAGAATGACTTCTGAGGGAGACAATTAGCTCTGGGTAATAAAACAAATATTTTCTAAGCATAAGTTTCATTTTTCAGTAAAGATTTTTTAAAAGCCATGCATTAATTTGTGATTCTTTCTTGAATCTGCTTATTACTCATTACTCTGTTCATAGTTCAGATTAATAGCTTCAGAACGCTAAAACAGATGTTTTTAATATCCCATTTTCTACCAACATGGGAAATCCTGGATTTCTAAAATCTAGAGGGAGTTAATACCATCCCAGACTAAAGGCAAAGATTACAGGAAAAGTAATATAATATGTCGTTAGTCACTTATAACATAAATATTTAGAACAAGATCAAAGAAAACTACCTGATCCAAATTTAATCAAAGTTCAAAGGACTGTTTTTTCCTCCTAAATATAGAAATGGAAAAGATATTTCATAGGAATTTTTAAATTATGTTTTTCATTTTATTTTACTTTCTCAACATGACCCTCACTGATTCAACTTTTTTCAACACCAGTGTGGTAACTTTCCACAAGGTTTTTTTTGTTGAAAAAATTCATACTGCATATAACACAGAGACCAAAAAAAAAAAAAAATCTAAAAGGATCTATGATAGTCATCTCTGGATGGGAGAAGATAAGGAAGAACTGTTTTCTAATACTTACATATTTTTAATAGGTACAGAACACCCTTACAAAAATAAATCCTCAAAGTATAGTCATTCAAACAAATGATGAGATCAGTTTACTTCTGAGGACTTGAGGAGAGAACATGCTTGGCAGAAGCCTCAGTGACCCGGCATGACCCCAAAGAGGAGGGCTACAAGCTCCGCCAGAGCAAGCACCACGTTGCTCTTGAACACTGTATACAGGTGTCCAGCTCAGTTCAGCCCATATAAATATTGATTAATCAAAGAGAGAATCTGACCCTGAAGACACCTTTCAGTGAAGAGTGAAAAAACTACTGCAGCTATAACAAAGGAAAAGAAGGTTTGGGAAATTCTGGGTTATAACCTGTGGCTTTTATATTGTGAATAATAATAATGTCCCCCTCCCAAATTAAGACTTTTTTTTTTAGAGCAATTTTATGATCACAGCAGAACATAAAAGAAAGAAAGGAATAGAGATTTCCCATATACCCTCTGCCCTAAACATGCGCAGTCTTCCCCATTATCAATATCCCCCACTAGAGGGGTCCGTTTGTTAGAATGGATGAAGTTACATTGACATATCACAACCCCCCGCCCCCAGAGCCCATAGTTTACATTAGGATTTACTCTTGGTGTTGTATATTTTATGGGTTTGGACAAATGACAGGCATCTACCATTATGGTAAGATAAGTAAGTTTTCAATTTTCCTGGCCTCTACTCCCAGTTCCTGGCACAAAGCTCCAAAACCCTTCCTAAGAGATAAGAGGACTAGAAGCATCTTTTGTTCTAACATTTGGCCTCTGATCCAAGTTTTGACAAAATTCCTAAATCCTCTGGAACTTTCTAGGTGATAGGAATGTCTTTTGTTCTAATGAGCTGACTCTGGGTGGGCTCCTGAATAGTTCCTAGATGAGGGTTGGTCACCAGAAAGATCAAGCCATGATTATAAGCTTGGGACTTTCAGTCTCACTCTCCATCCTAACAGGAAGGGAAGAGGGCTAAAAGCAGAGTTCACAATGGATCATGGGCACATGATGAAGCCTTCATTAAAATCCCCAAGTATAGGGTTTAGAGCATCTGGTCACTGAACATGTGGACGTGCTGGGAGAGTGGTACCCAGAGAGGGCATGGAAGCTCCAAGATCATCCCCACACACCTTGCCCTATGCATCCCTTCCATTTAGATGGCCACTTATTCCCTTCATCATATCCTTTTAAAAATAAATTTGTTTATTTATTTATTTATTTTTGAGAGAGAGACAGAGAGAGTAAGCAGGGGAGAGTCAGAGAGTGAGAATAATAAGCAGGCTCTGCACAGTCAGCACGGAGCCAGATGTGGAGCTCAAACTCACAAACCATGACCTGAGCTGAAACCAAATGTCAGACGCTTAACTGACTGAGCCACCCAGGCACCCCCTCCTTCATCATATCCTTTAATGATATACTAACAAATGTAAATAACTGTTACTCTGAGTTCTATGAGCCATTCCAGCAAAGTATTTAACCCAAGGAGAGAATGAGGGGAACCCAGATTTATAGCTGGTTGATCAGAAACACAGGTGACAACCTGGGATGTGTTGAATGGAATGTGAAATTTGCAGGGGGGCAGTCTTGTGGGACTGAGCCCTTATTCTGTAGAATCTGGAACTATCCCAGATAGACAGTGCCTATATTGAATCAAATTGTAGGACACCTAGCAGATGTCAAAGAGAATTGACTGGTATGGGACAAAACTACACATCCGGTGTCAGTATTGTGAGTGTGGTGGTGGTGGTGGTGGTGGTGTGTGAATAGAAGAGACACAGGAGGAGTGTGGTTTTCCTCCTGGAAAAGAGATTAAGTGACAATGTGCCAGGCTACACAGGGGTGGGGCTGGTGATAAGAGAAACAAGGTCAGAAGGAAGATATTGCCACAATTTGACAGGAGTTTACAAAGGTCTGGCCTGGAACATAACAAGGGAAATGGAAAGAACAGGAATCGGAGGCAAAGGAAAACTGGTCAGCAGATCCTATGAGACAGGAAAGAGGAGGAAAAGGGAAGTATTTCAGTCCTTTCCAAAATTTTGTGCTTGGGTAACTGGAAGGACGTTTCAATTGTTAATAATTCATTGATCCATTCATCCATGAAACATTAATTGACACCACAGCATGGGGATTCTCAACTTTATGAAAAGGAACAATGTTTAATTCCCTAAGCCTTTCAGCTCAATGAGTTCCTGTTATGTGCCAGAGTCTATGAGAGACACAGAATCAGGATAATAAAGATGGTCTCAACACTGAAGAGATGAGGAAGGAAATAAACAGAGCTAAAAAAAATGAATGTTACTCCTACAGCAGCACCTATTTCCTTCCATTGCTTCTTCACTGCTGCTCAAGACTCTCAGGCTCCTGCAGCGCCTGGGTGGCTCAGTTGGTTAAGCATCCAACTAGGGCTCCAGTCAT
Source organism: Suricata suricatta (assembly GCF_006229205.1). Taxonomy (NCBI): domain Eukaryota; kingdom Metazoa; phylum Chordata; class Mammalia; order Carnivora; family Herpestidae; genus Suricata; species Suricata suricatta. The sequence continues at coordinate 24,570,961 of NC_043709.1, read as the reverse complement.
GATCTCACAGTTTGTGGGTTTGAACCTTGTGTCCAGCTCTATGCTGACAGCTTAGAGCCTAGAGCCTGCTTCGGACTCTTTGTTTCCTTCTCTCTTTGCCCCTCATCCACTCGCACTCTGTCTCTCAAATAAACATTAGAAAAAATATAAAAAATTAAAAAACAACCAAACACACAAAAAGAAGACTCTCATGCTCCTAACTGGAGACAGGTTCTGGGCCCCACATAGATTTCAAGATCTGGCTAGATCTACCTGCCTTGAGTGACCAATATAAAGGAAAAATTAAAATGTATGTTTTCCTACTTCAATTAAGTAAATCACTTACTTTATCTTTTAAATAAAATAATTCTAATCTTAAGCAGTCATTATACAACATATGCATTTTTAAAAAATCTTATTTAGAGTTGAGTTAAAAAAAATATTACCAGGATTTAGTTGAAAGCGCTTTTACTATGCTGAAGGAAGAGAAAGCTAAGTTGAATATCCAACTGAAACTCAGATGAGGCCCATGAAGAAAACTTTGCAAGACAATGGGATGCTTGTCTGACTAGTAGGGGCAGGTTGCTGTATCTGGGGATTTCCATTCACCTTTCCCTAAAGGGATTCCAAAGAAACTATCCTATCTTATCTGTATTTCATCTCTACATTTTTCAGTCTTTCCCTCCTAAGAAACCAAGAGGGGCACATACCTACACTGAGGCAGGCAGGGATCCTTCTCCTAGTCTGCCTTAAACTCATTAATAAATCAAAGTTGTCAAAAGTTGCCCCAAATAGTCTTGCTGTTCCCCTCTGTTCCTATATATTCTGCGCACGTTGGAATTACTCCAAATTCTAAAATAAAAAGCTATTTAACCCCACAAGGTTGTTCAAAGGATTAAAACACTGAGCTTATTTATCCAAAAATGAGGACCCTGTCTGAATAGATGCAAACTTAAAGACTTAAAATCCAACTTCTAAAAATTTAAGTGTATAGACAGGGAGCACTTTGATAGCACCTGTAAAAATATCTTGCAAAATAGGGAGTAATCAGAACCTCACAAAAATGAGTACTGGAAAATTAAATTAAATTGAATTAAATATTTTTTAATGTTTATTTACTGCTGAGAGAGACAGAGCATGAGTGGGGGGGCGGGGGACAGAGAGAGAGAGGGAGACACAGAATCTAAAGCAGGCTCCAGACTCTGAACTGTCAGCACAGAGTCTGATACGGGACTCCAACTCACTAACTGTGAGATCATGACCTGATGCTCCACTGACTGAGCCACCAAGGAGCCCCTGGAACCAATTTTCAAATTACAAAAATACTAGCAAATTCACAAGGTACCAAATACAGTAGTCCCCCTTATGCATACTTTTACTTTCTACAGCTACATTCACCCAAGTTAACAGCTGTGAGTGTAGGGAGGAAGATGATCCTAACTTCACAAAAGGTCAACAGTAGCCTAGGGATACACAGTGCCTACTGTCATTCATCTCACCTCATCTCATCACGTAGGCATTTTTTTCATCTCACATCATCACAAGAAGGTCACCATGGTATAAGATATGAGAGGAAGACAAGGCGTCCAATGGGTTAAGTACCTGTCTTTGGCTCAGGTCATGATCTCACAGCTTGTTGAGTTTGAGTCATGGCATTGGGTGAACACAAGCCCGCTTCTCTCTGCCCCTTGCGGGATTCTCTCTCTCTGCCTCTCACTCACTCATTCCCTCTCTCTCAATTAAAAAAAAAGAGATATGAAAGAGAGAGACTGTATTCAGTTAACTTTTCTTACAGTATACTGTTATAATTATTCTATTTGCTATCATGAAATACATGAAATCTGTTCTCTTAAAAAATAGTTTTTAAAACTTACTTTTGCTGTTTCATCACTTCTCAATTAAAACCAAACTTCCATGAATTATAAATTAAATATATAACTTTTTTTACTTAGATTAGTCATAGTGTGGAGGGAAAAATATTTTTACATTAAAATTTCAGAATCTTGCTCTATCCTCTCATTTGAAACCACACTAGTCTTTTGCCACTAAAAACACACTCCACAGCTGTAGAAATAGCCTAGGCCATTTAACGGCTTCATTTACGACACAGCATTGAATTTATCTAGCAAAAACACAACACATGCATTGGTACTTCCTTTTTGTCCTGTGTTTTCTAAATCTCTGCCAAAAGCAGAGGAAAGAAAGTACAAATGGACAGGATATCCTCAAATTATTTGGTTTGTCTTATGTCATTCCAGAGAAAAATCTAGTGTCTGATTCACAGTTAGAAATTCGAACTACACACTTGAAACACCTAGGGTAGCCAGTTCCAGATGCTGAAGGCAGGCATTCCTCAACAGCACTTTGTCTTTTAAAAGTCAACCTTGGGGGCACCTGGGTGACTCAACCAGTTAAGCTTCTAACTTCAGCTCAGGTCATGATCTTACAGTTTATGAGTTTGAGTTTATGAGCTTGAGCCCTGTATGGGGCTCTGTGCTGACAGCTCTGTGTTTTCCTCTCTCTCTGCCCCTCCTCTGCTCATGCTTTGTCTGTCTCTCTCAACAAATAAATAATAAATCATTAAAAAAATTAAAAATAAATAAGTAAATAAAAGGCAATCTTGGAAGGCTTTGCCTAAAGGAATATCAGGAAATTCTGGCTTTCTAGGACTCACCTACTATATCCCATATAGTTTTTGGCTTATAAGAAAGGATTAACTTAAGGAAAGGTGCATGCCCACCATTTCTTAAGAATACCAATAGAAATCAAGTACCTCAAAATCTATTTACATGAAATCACTACAGATTGAATGTAGAGCTGTGGTGGCATTTTGATTTTCTTATCCATTTGACACAATTCTTGATGCACATAATATATGTATGCCACATTGCTGCACATCCAATTATTTCACCAAATACTCCAGCGGACCTAGTAGAATGTGTTGATACTAGACTTAGTGTGAGACTACACTGGCTTTTCTGTGACAATGAACCACTTATCTCTATAAGCCTGTTATCACATCTATGTAAATAATAGTGAGATATATGAATGGCTATGGTGAGGACTTGAAGGGCCAAGGAATATAAAGCCCTGAGCACAGTGTACACCTTCACTCAAACCACAGCCTCTCTTGGCTTCTTCTTCTATTGTTTTTATACAATTATACTATTAAGCCAGATAGGCACAACACTGTAATCTTGAAGCTTACAGTCTAGTAGAGGATATAGATAATGACCATGAGAACAACAACATAATGATGATGATAAGGATACTACTATTGTTAATAGCAAGTGATACTGATTTAGAGCTTAGTAAGACCAAAGCACTATTCTAAGCACAGAGCTCATTAATCAATGCTTACAAGCTTCTTAGGTAAGTGACAAGGACAATGGCGGTTGCTACACAAATACGTCTGAGTGACTCCCTAAACTTCATTTTTGAACAGCTGGGAAAGGTCATTCTTGGGATTAATATTAATCAAGTAAAATGTCACAGGGACGTGGGGTTGAGATGGTATGATGTATATGTAAGAATAATGCCCAGAGCATGCAGGGATGATCAAAGAACTGAGAGAAGTTCAGTTCAGGCAATACATATGTGAGGTAACAATCTATAAATTCATTAGGTAAAGGGGTTACTGGAGTGTTATAAAGAGGTGTCCTTAGGAGAGGAAGAGTGATACCAAAGCGACATCAACTGGTTGGTTGGCAAACTGCCAGAGAAGCCTACCTGTCAGCAGTAGCCTGTACTGGGGGATCCTCTGGACTGGCTTGAGTAAGTAGTGCTTGAGGGCCAGATTAGCACAGCGTGGGCTCATCTGAAAGGGAAAGGTATCCAAAGTCAATACAAGCATTCTTCAAAAAAGCAAGGGACCCAGATTCAAGTGCCCAGGAAGCTAAACTTTAGGTGGTCAACAACTCTGGAAGGGGATTCATGGAAAAGCCTGTTGTAATTTAAGGCTCAGCTGTTATGCTAAGAGTGAAAGCATAGCCCACTCAGTACCTAGCCCACCCTTTCCTGCAGGTAGGTCTCTGAAGTCACAGGCTCACTGGGATAATGTGTTCATGGCCCTCTCACAGGCAGTGGTGGCTGCTGCTTGTGCTCTAGGTCAATCAGAGCGCATCTCACTCTGCACTGCCCCTTGGCAGAGCATCTGCCAGTGTTTCCACAAATGCAAACAAATCCAAGGATGAAAAAAGACATGCATAGCACTGAAGATAAGGCCACAGAAATCAATCTACTGAGAACTGGATCCAAATAATCATCAAAGCCTATGGTCAATATACTTACGATAATAGCAAGTGGTAGTGGGGAGAATTGCAGAAGTTAAAGATGATCTGAAAGGTAGCCTAGCTATGCATGCCTCCTCTAATAAGCCTGACGGGTGTAACATGTCTTTCTCAGATGAATGGCTACAAAAGATAGCTCCCAAATCAGTGTATATAGAAACATTCGATTCCAGAGCCATTTTGACTTGGACCAAAATGACAACTGATTCTGCCCTGAAAGCTCTTTTTCTTAGTATGTACAACAGACACTTCAGCCCAATCCTGGGCCTCACACCCATTCTCCCACACAAGAATTTACTGTGAGGTAGCATCAAAATGGCCAAGTGAAAATGTTCCTGCATCCTAAGATGCCGTGCACTTCTTCCACAGCTCAGCTGGGCTGGGAAGACTTTTTTAAGATTAGCTCAGATTGGGGTGCCTGGGTGACTCAGTCGGTTAAGCATCTGGCTTCAGCTCAGATTATAATCTCACGGTTTGTGGGTTCGAGCCCCGCGTCGGGCTCTGTGCTGACAGCTACTTCAGAGCCTGGAGCCTGCTTCCTCTCTCTCTGACCCTCCCCTGATTGCGCTGTCTGTGTCTATCTCTCAAAACAAAAACAAAAACAACACCAATAAAACCCCCCACATAAAAAAAAAAAAAAGACTTGCTCAGATTGTTTCTCCTTTTTCTAGATATACACCTCTAGAATCTGGTACACAGAATACTTAAAAATTTATAGCTATATTGCATTTAAGAAAGGATCTATCATGCAAGCATCATTAACCAAGACAGCTAATTTTCCTGTCTTATGTTTTCTTTTGGTGCCAAGACAACGGAAAAATTAATTCTCTGGACACTGATGAAACCCTGGGTCAATTATCAGTTGCCATAGCTATATAAATCACACTTCCTTTCTAACCAACATAAAGACATTAGGAGAGGAAAAGGAAAAAAAACAGAAAAAAGACAACAAATGATTTAAAGCTTAATTATGTGTCTAATATAAAAATAAGAAATCAGCAATATCATACTATTTCTAAAACCTTTCTAGTTTTGTGTGACTGAAATTCACTGATTTTTTTTTAGTTTCAAAAGAGAGAAGTATGTATTTAAACATATAATAATCCACATGTTATTTAAGATTGGGGGAAGGACTTAAATAAAATTTTAGTTTAAACTAATTTTTTAAAAATGTTTTTTATTTATTTTTGAGAGACAGAGAGAGACAGTGTGAACAGGGAGGGTCGGAGAGAGAGGGAGATACAGAACCTGAAGCAGGCTCCAGGCTCTGAGCTAGCTGTCAGCACAGAGCCGGACGTGGGGCTTGAACCCATGAACCGTGAGATATGACCTGAGCCGAAGCTGGACGCTTAACTGACTGAGCCACCCAGCCGCCCCTAAAGTAATTTTTAAGAGATACATCATTATGCTCAATCAAATCAGGCATGGACCCTTAGAGCTTTGAGTGAAAACACAAAAGCTTTGGCTATAAACATGTTATTACTTTTTCTTTGACATTGAACCTGTGTCATTTATTTATCTAAAGGGAAACAAATTATATTTCCTACTCATCATTGTAAATTAGTTGTTAGAAGAATAAAAGGAAAGTCCTTTCTCACCTTTTAATTTTTCAATCCCCTTTTTGATTCTGAAGGAATTAAATATTAATATCTTTTTGATTTTAATGATGGCAAATTGTTATAGCTTTAAAAACAACAACAACAAAAAAAGAGTTCAACATTATAGGGTAGCAAAAATACCTCAAATTCTCTAACAACAGCAGCAAATGCTGGGTTCTTCTTGCACTGCTCATCCAGCAAAGCTATATTCTTATCAAATTCCTTGATGTATGTGGAGTACATCTTTAGATATGGTCCCTTCTTTACAAAGATATCAGCAATTCTATGTTGTTCAGTCCTAAGGAAAAAAATACACGAAAATATAAAAAGAGTCATTAATGTACCCAAAACATATCCAATAAAGAGCAGAGTCCCACATCTAAGCCATCAACTTCTCTTTTCTCTTCTTGTAAGATATCTCCTATCTCCAAATCCCAACTCTTCACCATTCCCACTGCCACCATCTCATCTTGCCTGGATTTTGCCACGCTCTGTCTGGTCCCCCTACTTCTACCATCTCATCCTTCTGTGCAGCCTGAGAGCCTAAAAATGAATATTACTCATGTGCCTTCCAATGGCCTTCCAGGGGACTTAGCAGAAAAACAAACTCCTCACCTTGGCTTACAAATTTGGAGCCCCACTGGTTCCACTGCTGCCTACTTTTCTGACTCATTTCAGGCTTCTCTCCTTTCTCAGTACTCTCCAAGCACACTGGCCATCTTTATATTCCTTTGACATACAGAGTCAATCCCACTCTGAAAACTTTTACTAATGGCTTTGCATTCCTGAAAATATGGAATCCTGGCTGGCTCCTTCTTTTTGTACAGATGTCACTTTTAGTGCTTTGCCTTTTCATTAAAAAAAAAGGGGGGGACACCTGGGTGGCTTGGTCAGTTGGGCATCTGACTTCTGCTGAAGTCATGATCTTGCAGTTCATAAGTTTGAGCCCTGGGTTGGGCTCTATGCTGACAGCTCAGAGCCTAGAGTCTGCTTCAAATTCTGTGTCCCTCTCCTCTCTCCCCTCCCCGCCTCATGCTCCATCTCACTCTGTCTCTCAAAAATAAATAAATGCTAAAAAAAAAAACCAAAAAACAAAAGTTGAAAGTGCTTTGCCTTTTCAGAGGATCTTTCCTGGCCATCCAATCTTCACTTGCTAGCATGTCAGCTTATTTTACACCTTTCCAGATCAGAAATTGCTTTTATCTAATGTTTCTTGTCTATTTTTCTAGCTCTTCCCCCACTTGAAAGGTCTACTTCATGAGAACAAGAGCCTCATCTGTTTTGTGCAATGTGATATTCCCACCATGCTTAGAGCCATGACTAGCACACAGTAAGATTACTCAAAACCTTGTTGAATGCAGAAATGAAGTATTTCAACAGTTGTTATTGAAAGCCAATGTAAAAACAATTGTTATTTCAGAAAGCATACTAAAACCAAAGGCTATGTCTTAACTTGAAGACCTCAGAGAGAAAAATATTTTCATAATTAGAAAATGCTTTATTAAAAGATTAGAAGAGTTTTATGTCAGTAATAAGTGTAGCTTTTACCATAATTATTGTTTTAGCTGTCCCTTTCATCAATTTAGTCTCTTTCTTAGGAATGTCTAATACTTTAATGCAGAAAGAACATCTGTAGATCTAAACTTGAGAAAACTTTTAGCACAAGCAAACAATACGTTTAAGCATCTTTATAACGCTTGCATAAATATAGCTGTTAAAGGTGATTCAGGGCAATTTTAAAGATAATTTTTTATAAAAAGAATGACAAAATATGTATAGGAAAACTCTGGGTAATCACATCTTATTTCTATCATGACTTAAAAAAAATTTTTTTTTAATGTTTTAAATTTATTTTTGAGAGACTGAAAGAGACAGCATGAGCAGGGGAGGGTCAGAGAGAGAGGGAGATACAGAATCTGAAGCAGGCTCCAGGCTCTAAGCTAGCTGTCAGCACAGAGCCCAATGCGGGGCTCGAACCCACAAACCGTGAGATCATAATCTGAGCTGAAGCCAGACGCTTAACCTACTGGGCCACCCAGGGGCCCCTATCATGACTTCTGAAAATACCTTTTAGTCATTCCTCAGTTCTTAGCCCTGTGTTCTTTTACACTCAGGATGCAGCTAGGAATTAATCACTTACCTAACATATTTTGCCAACATGCAGAGGCAAATTTATAAAACAGGCAAGAGGTATTTTTCTGGATTGTATATAAAAGAAAGCTTACAGGGAAATTTTGATCATAAAGGTAGGTGACACTATTATGTTATTCTAAACATTTTGTATCCCCCATGGACTTCAACAATAAAGTTAATCCCCCCAGAACAAATTTTGTACATATTTTCAAAGATATCACCAAAGTTTCTGCTTACTGTCTACAACCCAAGAACGTACTTACTTAACCTTTTGGTATTCTTTTCTACAGTCTACAATGATATAATAGACATGTAAATTTCTTAAACCAAACAAACCTATCATTTCAGTGAATGGCCTCTTTTCCAAAATGCAAAGACAGATTCATGAAACTCCAGAAAAGATAATAAAGCATTTAAAAACATTTCAGTGTGAATATGATCAACTAAACTCCTTCATCTCTAAATGCCTTGATTACCAGAGGTCATCTACAGAAAGTTAAATTGGCTAAATATGGGTCCTTCTTGCTTTTGAGGCAAGATTACCAAAGTATTTGAATAGTTTTAGAAATGAGCTAAGTGCATCAAAGTTGTGAAGTTTGGCCATCTAAAATGACCAATCTACAGGTAATAACCAAGAAAATTTAATACATTAAAACAACTCAATGTAAGGAATACAACTTGCTGTCATAAGCAGGGCCCTTATTGCTCCATCTAAAATTGGACTCTGGGAATGCTGGTCAAACCATTTTTACCAGTTTGACATTCTTTCCTCCAATTCCTTCAAGAGATCCCGGTTGAGCTCATAGAGCTGAGGCAAGTAGTACAGGATCTGATTTAGAATGCGGTCCTCAATCACGGGTTTCCCAAGTTGTCTGGAAGCGTGGGCCACTGCATCTCGGAAATCCTATTATAGTTCAAAGGAGGAAAAACAACACACACACACATATAATTTGATATAAAGTTTTCACCCAAGCAATTATCTTCTCTAAAACAATATACATTACAAACTCTATTTTCTGATGTGAAAGTGTTGTAGCTTGGAGCAAACAGTCAAGAAAGAATTCTTGAGGCATCTTTGGTACAAAAAGGGTGATTTTAAAGCACAGGGACAGGACCTATATAGACAGACAGCATTGGCTGTGAGGAGTGGCTGACTGTACACTTTCAAGTTGGGAGGTGGGTAGTAGGGATAGCGTTCTCTAAGGAATTTGGAAGCAGGATTTCCAGGATCTTGAGGGGCTAGCTGTTGTTAGGAACAGGTCATTTACTACTGTTCTTAGTAAAACCTTGGTCATGAGACCCTTCATGAAGCCATGTATCAGTGGGCCATGACATGCTTGAAGGATGATTGCTAACATGTATCTTAGAGGTGAGTAGAGATAAAAGAAGTGTCCAAAGGAATTTTTTTTTAATGTTTCTTTTGAGAGAGACAGAGATAGAGACAGAGAGAAACAGAGAGAGAGAGAGAGAGAGAGAGAGAGAGAGAATGAGAGAGAGAGAGAATCCTAAGCAGGTTCTGCATGGTCAGAACAAAGTCCAAAGTGCAAGGCAGGACTCAGGGCTCGAATTCACAAACCCTGAGATGGTGACCTGAGCCGGAATGAGTCACTCAGGTACCCAATCCAAAGGAATGTTTACACATTAAAAGACACATAGGGGCACCTGGGCGGCTTAGTTGGTTAAGCGTCCGACTTTGGCTCAGGTCATAATCTTGCAGTCTGTGAGTTCGAGTCCTGCGTTGGGCTGTTTGTGTGTTGACAACTCAGAGCCTAGAGCCTGCTTTGGATTCTTTGTCTCCCCCCTCCCCCCTCCCCCACTCACACTCTGTGTCTCTTCCTCTCTCAAAAATAAATAAAATAAACACTAAAAAAATTTTTTTTTAAAGGGGGATGGGGGAGAGGGGAAAGTGGGTGATGGGCACTAAGGAGGGCACTTGCTGGGATGAGCACTGGGTGTTGTATGGAAGCCAATTTGACAATAAATTATATTAAATTTTTTTTAACTTAAAAAAAAAAAGACTTATAAGTTCCTGGAGGTTAAGCTAATGTCAAACTAAGGTTGCCTTTTGCCCTTAGCAAAGTATTAACATTGAGGCAGTTAAGTTCCTAGAGGAAGGTCAATTTGACTTGTCTCAAGGACTTGTCAATGGGCTGTAAGTTGTAAGGAAATTTAATTTTTTTCTTTTGCCTTTGTTTTCCACATCATTTTCCATGTAGAATTATAAACTGAAAGTACATACTTCCTCCTATCCTAGTTAGCTAGACAGAAAAAAAACCCATCACAACAAAGTGGCTGGGGTAGATATTTGATTTTAAAACAGTCTGTGTGATATTTCTCTTACATCTTTTGTTTTGATCTTCAATCTTGGTAATTATATTAAAGGGTATCTGGAAATTGTATTGCCTTTAAACTTATTCCAATACTGCTATATGAGCAAAATCCATTCATTTTAGAAGTTCCCAAGGGATCCTAATTAATTGTATTCTGGAAAGTCCCATTGTTCACTTTCAGTAATTATTTCCCAACAACAGCCTTCTAGGTAAGGCATGTGGAGGCGAGTGGCACATTCTTGATAATCAGAGAATACTGGATCCAGGATTACTATGTTTCCTTGGGCTAGCCACATTTTCTTGTCTGTTAAGCAGGTTCTGAAACTTTCACATTGCACATCATTACATAACACACTTAAAGCTTTTTGCAATGTGTTTGGCACACAGGACCAACAAAATATTTTAACCATGGACCTTAAACTTTTCTCTCCCTCTAACTAACTTACAATAATTCATCAGGATTTACATCTTTCATAAAACAAAAAATTTTCTCCTTACATTTTCTTTCCTGCCAAATTTTCCCTAGAAAATTATATATATACCATGCTTTTAAGACAAGTCCACACCAGGGCGCCGGGGTGGCTCAGTCGGTTAAGCGTCTGGCTTCGGCTCAGGTCATGATCTCATGGTTTGTGGGTTCAAGCCTCGCGCCGGGCTCTGTGCTGACAGCTAGCTCAGAGCCTGGAGCCTGCTTCAGATTCTGTATCTCCCTCTCTCTCTCTGACCCTCCCCTGCTCGCACTCTCTCTGTCTCTCAAAAATAAATAAAAGGCATAAAAAAAAAAAAAAAAGACAAGTCCACACCATCCTACCCTATCACCCAAGAAAACTTGGAGAGGGCGGTGCTGTCCGAGATTCTATTTGTCAGAGTTTCACACTTTCTTGAGGTCCACTCTCTGGGGATAAGTAAAACAATAGTGGAATCTGTTCCACAGCCATAAGGACTCAAAAACAAAGATTGTTCTCTCTTAGAAACAATCTTTATGTTTAATTAAAACCTTAAAGCAAAGGCTGGGTAAAACAGACTCTATGCTAGGTACCATCTTCCTTCACCTTTATTTCTAATTACCTTCCCTTCAGGGATTCACTAAGCAAATCAAACAGATAAGAAAGATATTGATTTCTCCCCTGATCCTTCAACCACCTGCCTCCTGTGCACTATTTCTTATGTTTCTTGTGAAAGACAAAAACCTTATATAAAATTTAAAAGTAATGAAAGGATTCCTTTCCTAAAGGATGATTATTTCAGACAACTCAAATCCTCCTGCGCTAAACGGGGCTAATAAACCCTTCACTTCAGGCCTCAATATTTGGGACTCTACTTTATTGGTTCAATAGTCACATTGGCCCAAAGGAACCAAGTACCTACATCAGAAACTAAAGAACTACTTTTACAGCTAATTACTGTAATATAAAATAAGAATTTGTAATTCACATAAACTCCAATCCAGAAAACATCTACAGAAACCAAATGGATATTGGCCAAATTCCACCTCCCAGCAGCTTGTTTCTATCAGCATTCACATTTACTAAGACAAAATAGAGCTACTTAATGCTTTTGAAAGTCATTAGATTTTCCATCAGGCAGAACAGAATATATTTATATGTCAGTCACAAATAACTTCCTCAATTTTAACAGTATTCAAAGCACAGTTAAACACTTTCTATAATACTTTCTTTTCCTTTTTCTTTTTTACCAGTTCAATAATTAATATGCATAAATTCCTTGTCCAAGCAAAGAAATAAGCACTGCCCTTTCTTCTCATAGAATACATGATGAATATCTTTGTCCGTTGGCAGCAACATGAGTTTTATTTTCCAGTTGGAAGATATATCCTCAGTCTCAACAGTGACAGCAGCCATTAGTGGCTAAGTAGCTTAAGGACCCTATTTGACACAGCTTTTGCCAGACTCTGCATTCCGTATGTCTGCCACTACTGCCAAAAAGGAAACTTGCTTATTTAAGACACATTCAACAGAGACCAGCCAAATTCACACTGGGGTGACCAGTAAGATGACCGCCTCTAACTGGAGGCGTCTGTCACATACTAGGCAAAATGTCACTTTTTCCAGTTCTACTGGATGACTGTAGGTAGCTCTGAATGAACTTGTGGCCCATACTGTCATTGGCAAAAGAGGAACATTTAATAGAGACAACAGGAATGTAGAGTTTCTATCCAGCTATCTATTACAAATTATTCCTAGGACCCAGGTGGTTATATATTCTAAGCAAGCACTAGCAGGGCCACCAACTTGTCTTCATGGTACCTTTTTGAAAGCAGAGAAGGGCAGCCCTTACCCCAGGCCAATGCAACTCACAACAAGGACCCTACTTGCAATTCATGGCCTTTATACTCATACACAGCAGCTCTGGACCAAATCTCACTCCCTCACCTTTTGGGCCCCCGTCCCTGAAAGCGATGTGCTATGGCCCCAGTGCCAGATGTAACTAATTTACACAAGAACTACACACAGAATCTTTCACTTCTCAGCTCTTCATGAACCTCAACCATTTTCAGAACTGGTGCCCCTAGAAGGAGGAAAATATCTTTTTTTTTTTCTTAAATAAAAAGGATGGTTACAACATATGTCTGGTTATTTTTCTAAATGCCAACAGCCAGGATAATTTGGGAAAGTGTGATGACACTTAAGAGCCAGAGGCAAAACTATTTTGGGGCAGAAGAATTTAAATTCCCCAACACCTCCCTGACTAAATCAGTGAAGATGCAAGACCACACGACTGGCACTTCAAAAATTAGATCCAGAGTATACTTTTCTATACTGGAAAAGCTGGGTAATTAAAATGAAAGGGGTGTGGGAACCAGGATATAAAAATGTTAGGCAGGCAATAGAATTTATTGACATTGACTACAAGTACTTCAGTCTGTTCTTCCAACATAAAATCCATCAAAAATTCTGTATGTAAAACTGAACCATCTAACACCATAGTTTCTGATTACAGTAACCAAATGCATGTTCAACTTGGCATTTTTAGAAATAGGTTCCTGAATTATAAAGTGTATCATATTGTTAATAATTCCCAGAAAACCCACAAATAAGAACCAGATCAACTTTTAAAATACAGTGAGTTCCTTTGAGGTGTTAATGTACTACCTTTACAAGCTCTGATCACTTGGGCAAGACCTAAGCAAAAATCAATGCAAATAAAGTCAAGTGTGAACATCTAAAGCAATGAAGCACAAAACAGATGGTCTTATTCTTAGGGTCAGGCTTTACATTTCCAGGGCCAAAGAGGAGTAAGTGACTTAATTAAGCTGTCCTGACTGGGCGTTGTGACCTGTGGGAATGACTTAACCACTATGATGACACAGCAAATTACAAAGACTAAATGGACATATGGATAGACGGGGAACGCTGCAGGGTCCCTGCCTTCATAAAGGGCATTAAGAAACACTTCATCTTAAGCCAAAGCAAAGCAGCTGGGAAGGTCAGAGAGCTTCGATAAATATGCAGAAAGGAGAAGGGAGAGGAAGTTCCAACATTAAAAATTTGGTTTTGTTTTAAAATTAAAATATTTGACCAATGAAATGATTCTTCCCCCTCCCTATCCTCAGATGTGATATTGTGCATAATAATCAATGCACACAAACTACATAAAGTATGACTGAATTCAATCCTTTATCTCCAGTCTCTAACTCATTTAACAAGTAATCACAATGTATCCTAAGTGATAATATCTAGCTTCATTCTCATCCTCAAAAGATGGAAAACTGGAAATTCTCTCGTTTCTTGGGCCATCTGAGAGAATTCTGAAAACAAGCTAATATACCCAAAGATATACTACTACTCTCTATACAGCATGCAGAAATTTCAAGTTAATATTTTTTAACCAATTTCTGAACAACTGCTAAGTGCAAAGTCTGGCTTTGCCACTTAGCAGTGGGTTGCTTTCAGCAATTAGTTTTCTTCATTTTAAAAAACAGAAATAATATGTATTTGATAGGGTTGTTAGCAGGATTAAAATAGACAATTTACACAACACAGTTAGCATGTTTCAAGCACACCAAGAGTGCTCAGTAGAAGGCCATTTATTTAAGAAAAGGAGATTTGGTTAATTTAAGTGATCACAGGAATATCATTTAAGGTCCACAAGTCCTGGAAGCTTGGAAACAGAATGCTGAATCAGAGGCATATAACAAGAAGGAAATGCCAAACCAAAGTAGGGAAAACAAACACCTCCCAAGCAGGACAAAGGGGCTCTTAACAATGAACTTCATTCAGTGAAGGACAGTCCTCACAAGAAGGAAGCTGCTAAAAAAGTGAATATTTGGCAGCCATGTCAATAGATGCTAAAGGAGTATTCTTTACAACTACAGAATAAATAAATGATAATTAAATGGTTAACAAGTCAAAAAACAGTGTGTATTCAATAGAGAGTGATGAAATTAGCTGGGCCTGGGTGGCTCAGTGGGTTAAGCATCCGACTCAGACTCAGGTCATGATCTTACAATTCACGAGTTCGAGCCCCGAGTTGGGCTCTGGGCTGACAGCCTGAAGCCTGCTTGGGATTCTGTCTCCCTCTGTCTCTGCCCCCTCCCCTGCCTGTTCTCTCTTTCTCTCTCAAAGAATACAACAAAAAAATCTTAGAAAGAGCCTAAATGTCCATCAACTGATGACTGGATCAAGAAGATGTGGTGTATATATATATATACACAATGGAATACTACATGGCAATGAGAAAGAATGAAATATGGCTGCTTGTAGCAAAATGGATGGACCTGGAGGGAGTCATACTAAGTGAAATAAGTCAGGCAGAGAAAGAAAGATACCATAGGTTTTCACTCATAGGTCTAGCTGGAGAAACCTAATAGGAAACCATGGGGAGGGGAAAGGGGGGAAAAGAGTTGAGGAGAGGGAGTAAGGCAAATCATGAGAGACTTTTAAATTTTTTTAAATGTTTTATTTATTTTTGAGAGACAGAGACAGAGAGAGCATGAGCAGGGGAGGGACACAGAGAAAGGGAGGCACAGAATCAGAAGACTGGCTCCAGGCTCTGAGCTAGCTGTCAGCACAGAGCCTGATGCAGGGCTCGAACCCACAAACTGTGAAATCATGAACTGAGCCCAAGCCAGACACTTAACCAACTGGGCCACCCAGGTGCCCCCATGATAGACTTTTGAATGCTGAGAACAAACTGAGGGCTGAGGAGGGAGGGGGGAAGGGGAAGGAGGGGTGATGGTCATGGAGGAGGGCACTTGTTGGGAAGAGCACTGGGTGTTATATGGAAACCAACTTGGTAATAAATTATTTAAATAAAAAAAAAGAAAATGATGAGGTTATTTTAAGACGGGAAAAACTGGTGGCTTCCATAAGAAAGCCTTCTACTCTATGATGCGTTAAAAAAAAAAATAAAAGATACATTCTAGTTACTAACAGACATCTGGATAGAGTTTGCCTCTAGCTCTATGGATTTTACTAAGAGTCCCTCAAATTTTCAAGGTAATGAGTCTCAACCTTAAGAAATCAGTGGAACAAAGATGCTTCATTACTAGTATCATTTTATTACTTAATGAGCCCATCTTTGTCAAAAAAGACAAAGCCTCTGATCATTATCTTGTCAAAAAAAATGTTTTTAAGTCATGCTACCTGGGTATTCATAAAATAAATTTACAGCTGTTTATTAAACTAGTCTCCCATCAAAGGGAAAATAAGATAACAGTGAGATTATTATTCTTCCCACTTTCCAGAAGATGAAAGCAAGGCTTGACTAATTTGTCTAAGAGCACACAGTGGCAGAGGCAGAATTCTTAACCGCTAAAGAATTAGTCACACTCATGCATCCAACAAATGTTTACTAAACGCCTTCCAATGAACAGGAATGATGGTAGATGTTGGAAAGATGATTCATGTGGTCACCTAGCTTATATTTTAGTAGAGTAGACCAAAAATAAACAACTAAACAAACAAATACACAAATTATATTAAGTGCCAAGAAGAACATATAGGGAAGGGTAAAGAGAAAAAAGATAGTCAAAAAAGGTCTCTATGAGGAGGTCACATTAAGCCAAAATTGGGAGGATAAAGAAAAAACTAGCTATGAAGAAAATGAAGACCAGACGTTCTGGGAAACTGCATTAGAAAAAGCTGTGAGCAGGAATAACCTTAGCACTGAACTAAGAACTGGAAGGAGAACTGTGTGGCCAGAACATGGTCAGTGAGTACGAGAATGTCCCTCTCTTTCCCAGCATCTCATCTTAGTAAGAGGCCACACCACATAGCACCTGATAGGCAGGGGGAACCATAATTTGATGACCCAACAAGAGAAAAGGAACTCTATTAATAATTACTATTCATTATTAATAGACAATAGACAATAACCAGGACTGTCAAAAGCTGACTGGGGGGCGCCTGGGTGGCTCAGTCGGTTAAGCCTCCGACTTCAGCTCAGGTCAGATCTCACGCTCGTGGGTTCGAGCCCCGAGTCAGGCTCTGTGCTGGCAGCTAGCTCAGAGCCTGGAGCCTGCTTCCGGTTCTGTGTCTCCTTCTCTCTCTGCCCCTCCCCCTCTATGCTCTGTCTTTCTCTGTATCAAAAATAAATAAAAACATTAAAAAAATTAAAAAAAAAAAGCAGACTGGGACATATGGTCATCCTCTTCACAAGCCTTGGTAAGTAATGTGGATTTATTACTATTTTCAATGTTTATTTCTTAGAGAAAGAGAGACAGTGTAAGCAGGGGAGGGGCAGAGAGAGACGGAGACAGAATCTGGAGCAGGCTCCAGGCTCTCAGCAGTTAGCACCGAGCCCGACGCGGCTCGAACTTGTGAACTTTGAGGTCATGACCTGAGCCGAAGTTGGATGCCCAACGAACTGACCCACCCAGGTGCCGCTGGACTTTATTCTTAATGTGATGGGAATCATTTAAAGGATTTTAAAAAGGGGAGTGACATGCTTTATTACAGATTTTAAGAAAAACCACTCTTAAAATTTTATAAGGAAAAAAATTGTGTAAGAAACAGGTTGGGAAAAGGGTGAGAATGGAAACAGGAGTGTCTGTTACGCTGGAATGGTTGTCTGTGTAAGATGATATTCTGAACCAGGTTGGTGGCAGTAACAGAAACAGAATCAGTAGGTTGCTGATGGGTTGGCTGGTGAAGTGGATGAGATGGAGAAGTAAAGAACAAATTCTAGTTTTCTGGCTTTTGCAGCCATAGGGATGGCACTAACATTTTATAGGGTTTTTTTTGTTTGTTTGTTTTTTGGGGTTTTTTCTTTAGTGTTTATTTATTTATTTTTAGAGAGAAAAAGTGTGTGCTATGTCAGCACAGAGCCTGATGTGGGCTCAGTCCCATGAACAGTGAGACCATGACCTGAGCTGAAATCAAGATTGGATACTCAACAAACTGAGCCACTCAGACTCTCTGGCACTATCGTTTTGAAAAGGAAAACACTGGTATTGACTGAGAGACACTGTGTACGCTGGATCTTTAAAAGAACCTAGTTTAAAGTCCAGGAGCTCATGGCAGATACTGCAGAGCATGTATCACAAAAAACATTAGTTGCAAAATCTCACCACTGCTGCTACAGGCTCTACTTTTCCTCAAAAACATCAGCCAGATGAATCAAAGGCCTCAAACAGATAATCCTTCCAATGTCATAATAGCTTAAATGATAAAATTCTTTAGTTTAGATTTTAGATTTTGTAGTTAAGATATGAGCTGTATCACCTAGTTCAGCAAATTCTATACAAAGAAACGTCAGTGAGTTACAGTGGTAAAATTTAAGAATTTTAAATTCTTAAAATATTGGACCTATTGGACAGTGCAGATACAATATTTCTGTCATCACAGAAACATCTATGAGTGCTATTCTAGAGTCTCTAATATAAAAAAAATATTCACAGGAGGGGTGTGCCTGGCTGGCTCAGTCAGCAGAGCATGTAACTCTTGATCTTGGGGTTGTAAGTCCGAGACCTACATTGGAGGTAGATATTACTTAAAAGTAAAATCTTTAAAGAAAATTATTCACAAGAAATTATGTATAACTGAAACAACAAAATAGCTTCCCCCAAGCCACTTGGATATCCGGTTCATTAAAAAAAAATATCCACTGGATTATCTAAAGCCTATTATTGAGTATTGTCAAGCAGTCATATTCTAGGATATAACACAGACACTGACTCATTTATATGAAATCAGACAGTAGTAGTGCTCAGGATTAAAACTATCCATGTGTTACCTTTGTGGGGCACTTTTGGTAGAAGGGCAAACATGAGCTTTAACAGTGTGGTGGGGGTGGTGAAATGAAATAAGAGTCTTGACTTCACCCACATTATGCTACTAGCAATCCTCTCGTAATAAGGCTCTCACCTGGTTAATGCTCTGTTGTTAAAATTCCCATTAGAGCTGGGCTCTGCTGAGTTAACATTTACACACACCAGATAGGACGTGAACATGAGGTTGGCAGATGATCTCCTCTTACCCTTACATTAAAGGCTTAAGCCGTTTTGAAAATGTTCAAGTCAAGGTGGGTTTTGGATGATTCACTCTGCTCAATACCAGCTGGGTAAGACGCCACAGCCATCTATGAGACCAGATCTGAGACAGTACGGGAAATACTTGGGTCTGACTGTCCATTTTTACAGTATTTATGATTTGTTCCAAAAGTTTGGAGATAAGAACAAGATACAGTGTTTTAAGTAATCAGATAAAGAAATGAATGAAGCTCTTAACTGGTTCTTTACCTACTGAATCAGAACTTCATTAAAATGAAATTTTATGACAGAGGAAAAAAGGCATTTAGAAGAGACAGAATTACAAAAAGGCTACTGCTTGATAACAGAATGAATTCTTCCCAGTTACTGATGTTCTGCAAGGGAAGGTGAAAATAGAGAGTAGTGAAAGGCAATCTAAGCACAAATGTACACGGTGCACAATAATAGGCTCTTTCATATACTTTTTTCCACTGATTCCTCACTACCAGAGAGATCAGTATTTGTATCTCCAACTTACAAATAAAGAAAGCTAGGCCCAAAGAGTAGACTATTTTCTGAAATTCCTATAGCTATTAAAAAACAGAATCAACTTAGACAGAATAGACACTAATATTTTTGTGAATATTCTCAAAGTATGGTCCTTTTTATTATTATTGGTCTGCAAAGATATTAGTTAGAAGCGTGAATAAAGGATTGGAAACTTCTATGTTGCTTTGACATGGCCATGACATTTTTATTGTATTTTATAAAATTTCTGGTCCAACACAGACTGGAAATTTTTTAAATCCAGTCTTTCACTACATTATGAGAAGCACTATGCTAGACTATAGGCACAGGGAGGGCAGGGAATCTGTTGTTCATCATGGAGTCTTCAACATGTGTTCCTGGATTTGCTGAAATAGTGCACTGAAGTTCCAAATCAAGCTTTTCTGATTCCATAGCATTTTTTTTTTTTTGCCTCCATGAGCTTGCCAACTAAATTGCAGATGCTTCAAATTTCCTTAGAGTGAAACGATTTCTGTTTAAACATGTCTGTCAGAAAATACGTCAAATAGATAGATTGTTTGTCCTACAGATACGTTGAGCTTTCCAGAAAAAGCAGTTTCGCTTTTTTCTTCTCCCTCTACAATGGTTTAAACAATACAGAGGTTCAGTAAAAAATGGAATTTATTCAGTTAAAAAGTTTATTTTGAGATGTTATTTATTCATCCTGATGTTATAAATTTGAATTTTTTTAATGTTTATATTACGTATTTGAAATGACAATATACTTCAAACTCAACAAATCTGTGTGACTAAATATTGTGCTATAATTTTAAAAAAATGAATTACAAAGAACTAGCAATATAGCCAAGATTTATATAAGAAACTCTTCACAAGAGAGTGATTCTCAAAACAAATCAGTAATGTTAAAAATTGTTTTAGAAAAGGTTTCCAAGACTGGAGATTTTTTACACAGGAATTAGAGCTCCAGGTTTCTGTTGTACCAAATATAAAGCACTGAGAATCATTTAGTGAATGTGAATCACCCTTAAGTGCACCCTACTTTTCATGTTCACATGTATCTTTTAAATGGAAAACTGAAAATAATGATACTTTTAGAGACATTAATGGGTGTGAATCTACCATTTCTCAGTAATTAAGATTAAGATGATGTTAATAATTATACCAACTAAGTATATTTTCACTTCAATTTCTTTCTTCATTGTTTGCTCTACTTAATCCCTCTTTTGTTAAGTCTTAATAATTTGCCAAAATATAATTTGAATAAAGTAGGATTAAAAGCACTTTCACTGCTAATGCATAATGAAACTTGTAAAAACTTGCAGGTGCAAAAGAGTGCATGAGAAAAATGAATATGCTGTCAGACACATCATAATTGTTTCCCAACAGGTTCGTCCAAGTTGACAATTAGAAAAATGGAAGATAAAACTTTAAAAAGTTAGTCACAAAAATGTCTATTTTAAGAGTCTATTTCTGAGAGCTTATTCAGAAGGAGAATAGTTTTGAACACTGATCATGACATTCTTTATACATTGCTAGCACAAAGTTCTCCTGATAGACATCTTCTGCAAATGCTGAAGAAGAAATACTATCACTTCAAAAACTATTATGAAGACAGTAGGTTTAAAGACATTGGAAATATGGATGATAAATACTCTGGGGCGTCTGTCAGTTGAACATCTGACTTTGGCTCAGGTCATGGTCTCACGGTTCATGGGCCTGAGCCCTGTGTTGGGCTCTGTGACAGCGTGGAGCCGGAACCTGCTTCAGATTCTGGGTCCCTCCCTCTCTCTCTGCCCCTCCCCTGGTTGTGCTCACTCGGTTGCTCTCTCTCTTGAAAATAAATACAGAAACATTAAAAATAAGGCTCTATTTTTCAGAAATAATCTGCGTATATACACACCCATTACAATACATACATTTTAGAAAACATCTATATTCACATCTATGGATAAATTTAAAAATGTAACCATATATTAGAAAGCACATATATATGCACACTATTTTAAGAATATTTAAGTTATGCTGAAAATTTTTTGACATAGGGAAAGACACAAAAAGTCTCAGACTTTAAGGAAGTGTTTGCAGATACTTACAATATGCAAAAGTTTTAACACATCCACAAACCTGTATGAAAACAAAACAATAAAAGAAATGTTTTAAATGAACCAGTGGGGAAACAAAAGGTCATCTGAATTATAAACTGAATGAATACCTACACTTTCTCTGAGCTCATAATCTCCTTGGCAATATGATGGACTTTACTTTTCATCCCAGTATCTTCATCCTGTGGATAAGAGCATATTAAGAAAGCACGAACTTATGAAAGGATAATGAAGATCAGGTTTGAGCTAGTCTGATGTAAATTCAAGCTCTGATACTTATAGGTTTCTGGTTGGAACACATTTCATATGCTATAACATCTCAAATGGCAAAGGTGGAGCATGAGGTGTGATTATTAAAGCACAGTACAGGAAGGCTGAGGGCAGTCAGTGATCGTCACTGTCATCAGCACAGGACTGATGACTGCTGTGAGCAGACTGAGCCCTGGTAGAGCACAAATGCCAACGGTTCAAAACTGAAAAGACACATTCAGTAGGAGAAATGACCCCTACAGATACCACATAAACATGAGTTCTTCCCAATATCTAACTTAGAAAGTTTTCCACTACCCTGAATTTCTCTTCAATATCTGTTGGTAATCATGGCATCTCCTCACAAACATTTACTGCTAAACATATACCCAGACATATCTCCCCTCCACTCCCTTCAAGACTAAACAAATAGCAAACATTCTGTAATATCTGGTTTAAATCTTTTTATGAAGCAAATTGTTATATAACATTAAAGTTCCCCTCCTCCTCCTAGAGTAAATATTAATCTTGCAGTGTGCATTTGCCCCTTCCATGTTTTCATATTTTAGTACAGAAGAACTTAAATGCAATATTAAAAAAATCCTAACCTTTCCATTAGAAATACTGTTATGCAAAAAAATATTCAAGGTTGGCTATGAAACCAACTACTTACAAAAATAATCTTTAAGGACCAGTTATTAGTTCAGAATGTACTAATACTTAGTATTTAGTTAGCCTAGGATATTCTGCCTTTTTACTTGATCTGAACTCCTAAACTCTATCTTTACTTTTTAAATTTATTTAAGTTTATTTATTTATTTTGAGAGAGAGCAAGTGGGGAAGGGGCAGAGAGAAAGGGAGAGAGAGAATCTCAAGCAGGCTTCTTGCTGTCAGCACAGAGCCTGATGTAGGGCCTGATCCCACAAACTGTGAGATGATGACCTAAGCTGAAATCAGAGTTGGACGCTTAACCAACTGAGCCACCCAGGTGCCCCTTAAACTCTATATTTAAAGGAACAATGAGATGAATTTGTCTTCCATCCCCATTATTATTCCTCTTTTCTTATTTTTTTTTAAAGTTTATTTATTTATTCTGAGAGAGCAAGAGCAGGGAAGGGACACAGAGAGAGAGAGAGAGAGAGAGAGAGAGAGAGAGAGAGAGAGAATCCCAAGCAGACTCCCAACTAAGAGCACGTAGCCTGATGCGAGGCTCGAACTCATGGACCTGAGATCATGACCTGAGCCGACATCAAGAGTCAGATGTTTACATGACTGAACCACCTAGGCACGCCTTATTCCTCTTTTCTAAGTCCGATTGTTTTGGTCAATTGAACAAGATCCAGCATAAGAACTTAGCTCCATTCACCCACCTTTTAAACTACATATAGCTAATATTCCTCAGGAAGCAGTCTTAAGCACAGCCTGATCTTGCAGACTATCTATCAGTCATGTGCTAATAAGTAGGACTATGTCCACACACACACACACACACACACACACACACACACACACAGATAATTGTTACTTTGAAAAATTTAGCAAGGGGGCACTTGGGTGGCTCAGTCTGTTAGGCGTCTGACTTCGGCTCAGGTTATGATCTCGCAGTTTGTGGGTTTGAGCCCCACGTCAGGCTCTGTGCTGACAGCTAGCTCAGAGCCTGGAGCCTGTCTTCGGATTCTGTGTCTCCCTTTCTCTCTGACCCTCCCCTGCTCAGACTGTCTCTCTCTTTCTCTCAAAATAAATAAAAAACATAAAAAAAAAAAGAAAAATTTAGCAAGTCAATGTTTTCCTTAATATTATAATGGGTTTCTCTATATCATTGGTAGCTAGGAAGTGTAATATTTGAAAATACAGTTTAGGAGCACCTAGGTGGTTCAGTCGGTTAAGTGTCCAACTTTGGCTCAGGTCACGATCTTGTGTTTTGTGAGTTCGAGCCCTACATTGGTTGTGTGCTGAGAGCTCAGAGCCTGGAGCCTGCTTTGGATTCTGTGTCTCCCTCTCTCTGTTCCTCCTCCTGCTTGCACTCTGTCTCCCTCTCAAAAATAAATAAAGATTAAAAAAAAAAGAATAATACAGTTTATTTTCTGAAAATTTAAAGTCACAAGAAATGCATTAAAAGTGAAAAAGAGGCGGGTGCCTGGCTGGCTCAGTCAGAGGAGTGTGCAACTCTTGATGTTGAGTTGTGTGTTTGAGCCCCATGTTGGGTTCAGAGAACACTTAAAAAAATTTGTACCACTTTATACAAAAATTTCAAGTAGGTATACTTTAATTTTGGCAACTACCCTTTATTTATTTTCTTCTTTTTATAACTCTGCCCTTGTTAAACTCTATTCCAAATTATTTTTCCTCCTCAGGACTTTGCTCGGCCAGGCCTGGTTTAGAGAAAACTGTGCAGTGAGCCCATGACAATAAATGTTATCTGCAGGCAGATACCATGCTTCTTTCTGTTCCAGCAGGGGACAAAAAATACTTTAACTTAGAAAAACACCTAAGGTGGGCCTGACATTCCTTATCTGTAAAACTAAGGTGTTTAAAATCTTAAGATTAAATGTTAACTATCTCAGGGGTGGCAAGGCAAGTCAGTGAGACAGAGGGCGGCACCAGAGCTGTTGACTATAAAGCATGCATTTCCTTTCTAGAGACTGACACTGTAAACTCTGGGGGGAATATGGTGAGTATTGGTATAAAAATAGACGTAGGTCAAGGGGAAAAATTTAAGAGAAGCAAGTCCTTAAATTTTGTCAATAGATTTTTAACAAAGTTGTCAAAGCAATTCAATGGAAGAAAGAATTACTGTCCCCCAAAACAACTGACTAAAAATTGCTGAACCAATTAAATATCCATAAACAAAGAGACGAATTTCTAACTTACCTGACACTATATACAAACTTTTTTTTTAATGTTTATTTATTCTTTGAGAGAGGGGGAGAGACAGAGCATGAGCAGGGCAGAGAGAGGGAGACAAGAATCTGAAGCTGGCTCCAGGCTCTGAGCTGTCAGCACAGAGCCTTAAGCGGGGCTCAAACTCATGAACCGCGAGATCAGGACCTAAGCGCTGAAGTCGGACACTTAACTGACTAAGCTACCCAGGTGCCCCACAAAAATGAACTAAAAATGTATCACAGGCTTATGTGTAAGAGCTAAAACTACGAAAGGTCTAGAAGAAAAGCTTTTAGGTTCAGGCAAAGTTTTTAGAGACAACACCAAAGGCATAAACCATTAAAAGAACAAAACAAAACAAAAAAAAACCCCACTGATAATCTAAACTTCATAAATTTACGACTTTTATGCCTAAAAAGACACCATAAAGAAAATAAAAAGATAAGCCCCAGGTGGTCAAAAAATATTTGCAAACAGGGTCTGTGACCAGAATATATAAGATGTGAATAGCTATTTCACTCAATGTGTAAGAATAGTCAATAAATATATGAAAAGATGCTCAATTAGGGAAATGCACATTTAAATGACAGTGGGGTTCCATTCCATACCCACAGAAGAGTAATTAAAAATATAAAAAAGCAGTGGGGTGCATGGCTGGCTCAGTCAGGAGAGCATGTAACTCTTGATCTGGGGGTCATGAGTTCAAGCCCTACCCTGGGTATAGAGATTACCAAAAAAACCACAAAAAACAAACACTAAAAAAAATTCAGAAAAAATAGCAAGTGTTGGTGACGACTTAGAGAAACTGGAACCTTTATCTTATTGCTGGTGGAAATGGTAGTTTATTCATACATTGTGATTGGGAGTTTTAGCTGTTTCCTAATATCACTAAAGGTAGAATTCGTATTTCTTATCCTCCTTGTTACTGAGATCACTCAGAGACAGGAGTGACCACCACACTTACTCATCATTTAAAAATCTACATAACAGACTATCCATAGTTTGACAGAAAGGTTAGTAGAAGAAAACAGCTCTACCCTCAGCTGATACATTGCTCTACAACCAAATCTGAAAACAAACTGATCATCTGAACCCCCGGGCTGCTCTTAAATTTCAAATTCCTACTGAACCGCCTTGGATAATCTGATTCTGTAGGGGCCCGAAAGTGGTTGTTAGAAAAGGAAATTAAGGATACATTTTTAAAAAGCCCCAGAATTCAAGAAGTAAATAAAAAGAGCAAACCAAATATCCAAATAACTATATATATAAACACCTATGAAATATGCTAACATCTTCAAAAAGAGAAAAGCATGTAATTTAGGAAAATATTAACAAAGAATAAAGTATCCAATGACTTTCACTCTTTGAACAAATCATCAAATATCTGCATACTATATTACTACTACTACTACTACTACTACTACTACTACTACTACTACTATTATACTACTAGACTGTAGATACACACTCATCAAAGGCTGGACTCCTTTCTTTTCTACCTTCTATGATCACATGTGAGTCTTCAAGTCTTATCCATTTATCCTTCTGAATATTTCCTTAAAGATTTATCAATCCTTACCTCTTCTTCAATACTGCCTCCTTATTTCTTGCCTATACCTCTACAGTACAGAATCGAAGTACAGTAAAACTGGTTTGTGAGCATAATTCATCCCGGAAACATGCTTATAATCCAAAGTACTTGTATATCAAAGCAAACTTCTCCTTAAGAAATAATGAAAACTCAGATGATTTGTTCCACAACCCAAAAATATTCACATAAAAATGATTACAATACTGTAATATAAAATAACAAAGAAAATATAAAATATAAAGAAAAACACATTAACTTGTGCATACCTTTGAAAACCTTTGTGGCTTGTGTGAGGGAGATAAGAAAGAGGAGGGTTATTGTGTAGGATGACTCTCACTATCACTAATGGAATCACTGCTATCTATTGGCTTAATGGAATCTTTTCGTGCATTGGGGCCACTGTATACGCTCACACCGAGGCTGACTACCATATTAATAAACTCTTGTCATATACTTTATTCCATGTAACCGACAATAAGGCAGCAGAAGAAAGGGTTTATATTTACAGGCAGCCTGACCTAGAATGAAGCAAAGCATTCCTAAGCTTACTCTTGTATGGAAAAGCAAAGGGCTGTCCATAGGTGCTTTGAAGTGACAAAAAATACACTAGCGCCAGTTGTGGGCACCTTCCTTCCAACGTTCTGAAAAATCAATGATTTTTGCCAAACACCATGGCCTGAGACCAAGCATCTGAATATGGGAGACAATCACCCATAATCTTGCAGTGAGAGTACGCCCGCACACAGGCGTGCAGGAGAGAACCACTGGCTTGGTTGTGATTATGTGACATTCAGGATCACGTACTACTTGTACTTGCAAGACATCGCTCATTTATCAAGTTAAAATTTATTAGAAATGTTTGCTCATCTTGTGGAACACTAGCAGAATAAGTTACTTGCAATCTAAGGCTTTACTGTGGTTTCCTTGGCTCTACACTTTATCTGACTGCAATCCAGTCTCTACACTGCCACCAGAGTAATAGTTCTAAAATGCAAATATAGGGGCACCTGAGTAGCTCTGTCAGTTAAGTGTCTGACTCTTGATTTAGGCTCAAGTCACACTCTCACAGTCATAAGATCAAGCCACACATCAGGTTCCATGCTAAGCACGGAGCTGCTTAAGATTCACTCTCTGCCTAAAAAAAGGCAGGTAGGGGTACTTGGGTGGCTTAGTCAGTGAAGCATCTGACTCCTGGTTGCTGCTCAGGTCATGATGCTATAGTTTGTGAGTTCAAGCCCCACATTGGGCTTTGGACTGACAGTGCAGAGCCTGCTTGGGATTCTCCTCTCTCTCCCTCAAAATAAATACTTAAAAAAAAAAAAAAAAGATTCTCTCCCTTTCTGTCCCTCTCTCCCACTCAAGCTCTCTAAATAAATAAAATGAATGAATAAATAAATAAATAGGCTACCCTCATAAAAATAAATGAATAAATAAAATTTTAAAAAATGTAAATATAATTACCTTAGTTTTCAGGTTGAAGCACATTAGGATCTCCCTATCTCCTATGGCCAACAAAGACTCACATTCCCTCTGCCATATATCTAAGACACTCCATTGTGTGTCTAGCCCTCCCTGGTCCTACACACTGTATACTCTCTACTCCAACCAAATTGGAACCATCTTGCAATCCGAAGTATGCTCTGCCCTTGCATGTCTGTCCCTATATGCCTTTCCTTCTGCTGTGATTTCCTTATCAGTTCTCCCCTCTGCAAAGATTTCTGCCTGTCATATTCGAACTTATCCTTTAAGATGGCACTCAAAGGTTTTCTCCTTTATGAAGGCTGCCTTGATATTCTCTCCCCACCATGCCATAGGGCCAGTTATTCTCTTATTCATGTAGATTTATAGAACTTAACCCAGTGGAATGTGTTTACTTGCTGACATTTTTTATTTCCTCTAGAGTAGGACCTTATTTACCCTATATCCTGCACCCAGCACAATGGCTATGCACTGTGCAACTGATATGCATGAATAAGCAAATGTGTACAAGGGTGGCTGCCACCTTCTCAGAATGTAAGAATGGAGCACAGTGCTTTTTAATATGTATTGAGTAACATGAAAATGTAGACTCTCACCAACTAACAGGTATTATAGATATTTCATCATGTAAAAAACAAGGTAGGGGGTTGGCCTCTATGACTGAGGCCTTTACAATTCTAAAATTCTATGAGTCTATGTATTCTATTGTCTACTTTACCTTTTAAACTAGGAAAACTATAGAGCTAAAGAGAGATAGGAACTACTAGAAAATGATTCAATGGATTACATTCATTTTTAAAGTAGACAGAAAGTCAAAGATAACTAAAAACCAGAATAAAATAAAAAGTTTTAGATTATCTTCAACTTGTAGGAACAATGACTAATTCTGACACAAGTCAAACAACGATGGAAAAATACACCCCACTGTAAAACCTCAAGAGAGAGACCATATTTGGCATCTCACTTTTCAGTTAATGATAGTCCTCACTTAAATTATATCACATTTCAAAGCAGACTGCCTGTTAAATAACTGCATCTCCCAAAAGTACATTGCTGTGGAAGCTGAAACATTAGCCACAAATGCAACTACTTTGTAAAGATCATAAAATAAGTCAAATTCAAAAACTGAACCTTTGATTTGAAACCCAGTTTTATGTTCTGATCTCTTGATAACAGCCCAGTTTTGTAAATTCTTAACTATGTTCTCCTTTATTCATATTTGTTCACAAGTAAAAATGTGGTGAAATTTGTCCATTACTTTTTAATAGAATACTTGAAAGGCTTTTGCCATGTTATTCAAAGGGCAAAAAGCAAAAAGCAAAAACCTGTGGCACCTGGTGATTCAGTTGGTTCAGAGTCCAACTCTTGATTTTGGCTCAGGTCATGATCTCAGGGTTATGGGATCGAACCCCCCATCAGGCTCTACACTGAGCATGGAACCTACTTGAGATTCTTTCTCTCGCCCTCTGCCCCTCTCCTTCCTGCTCTCACACTCCTTCTCTTAAAAATATAAATAAATAAAAAAGCAATGAATCGAACATCCAGATCTGTCTGAGAAACATCTTTATCATTAACATCATTAAATTACCTGCCAATTGAAGTAACAGCAGATTAACCTCTAAAGGACAAATTTTCTTAAGTTTTCACCCCATTCTTCATAAAGAAAATTTAGGAAGAGATACGGATGTCAACAATCAGGAAAGGTGAACAGTGGTGAATATTCTAACCATAATGAAGGAAAATGAACAGATTTCATTTTCAAATAACCATTTATTATTTTTAAGAGATTTTGTTCTAATATTTATTTATTGATTTTGAGGGAGAAAGGGAGGGAGAGAGAGAGAGAGAGTGAGAGCAAGAGAGCAAGCAAGAGAGCGCACAAGCAGGGGAGGGGCAGAGAGAGGGAGACACAGAATCTGAAGCATGTTCCAGGCTCCGTGCTGTCAGTGAAGAGCCTGATGTGAGGCTCAAACTCACGAACTGTGAGATCATGACCTGAGCTGAAGTTGGGTGCTTAGCTGACTAAGCCACCCAGGTGCCTCTCAAATAACCATGTATTATTACGTACTGAAAGTAACGAGCAATAAACATAAAACTAAAGATTTGCAACAGGAAAAAATAGAGATTATCATGGCTATTCACTACCATTCCAAACATATTCCATTAACATCATTCAGCTTCTGTGGCTTATTTCAAGTTATTAGTAGAGACAGATTTTGGTTAAAACAACAACAACAATTCAGGGGGCTCCAAGGCAACTTACTTAACCTGAATAAAAAACTCCTTTCCTTCATAGTACCTATGTCAGATCTATATCCTACTGTTTTTAAAGAGTAAGTGTAACACCTGCACTCACAGCACAAAGACCAGCACAGGCACACAGGTGTAGCACAACGTTAATATTCTTCCCCTGTCTGGTAGCAGAGGAAGATGTTATTGTCCTTGAGACCTATCAGCTTTGTACTCATTATCTGTCCATAGAATATGGCACCTGTTGTGGACTGAACCATGGCCTCCAAAAGATGTGCTGCAGGGGCACCTGGGTGGCTCAGTCAGTTAAGCGTCCGGCTTCGGCTCAGGTCATGATCTCACGGTTCGTGAGTTCAAGCCTCACATCGGGCTCTTTGCTGACATCTAGCTCAGAGCCAGGACCCTGCTTCACATTCTGTGTCTCCCTCTCTGACCCTCCCTTATTCACACTGTCTCTCCCTGTCTCTCAAAAATAAATAAAAGAACATAAAAAAAATTTAAAAAAAACCCAAAAACCAAAAAACAAAAGATGTGCTGGAGTCTTAGCCCCCAGGACCTCAGAACTTAGTGGAAATAGCAGATGTAATTAGTAACTTAAGATGAAGTTATATTGGACTAGAATGCACCCTTAATCTGACTGGTATCCTTATAAGAAGAGAAGAGACACAGGCACATATGAAGGGAGCACTCTGTGGCGATAGAGGAAGAGACTGAAGTGATGCAGCTATAAGCCAAGAATCAGTAGGAAGGGAAGATTCTCTCCTATAGGCTTTGGAGGGAGCATGGCCTTCCCAGCACTGTGATTTTGGACATCTGGCCTCCAGAACTGTGAAGCAATAAACTTCTGTTGTCTTAAGCCACCCAGTTAGTGATATTTTGTAACAGCAGCCCTAAAAACTAACAAACCTATCACAATCACAATCATAGAAGTATATTACATGTGCCTAATGTGCATAAACTTTATTGACTTCAGAAGTGTTTTTACAATTATTATCCAGTATGTTATAACTATGTATCTGGTATTATCCTCAGAATGACTCAGGGGAATATTATTGTCTCACTGTGTCAATTAAGAAATTGAGGATCAAAGGAGTTGCAGAAGAAGTGGTCTTCCTATGCTTCTACTCCAAAGACTTTTTCTTTTGGAAACTTCTATCACGATATTTGTTTCCTCTTCTTGGCTGATGTATATAGGACTACACCACAGGCACTACTCTGTAGAATCCTCCACTTAGCCTTATTGTTTTTCCTTTAGCAGGCTTTTTTTTTTTTTTAATCTTAATAGACTCATTAAAATATTCACATTCTGTAAAATGAATTTTTACTCCTGTAAAGTATAATTCAATGGTTTTTAATATATTCAAGGTTATGTAATCATCACCACACTCTAACTTTAAAACATTTTCATCACACCTAGAGGAAACTCCATGCCTGTAAGCAGTCACTCACTCCCCATCCGCCCTTCTGTCCAACCCCTGGCAAGCATTAATCTACTTTCTGTCTCAATGGATGTGCTTATGCTGAACATTTCATGTAAATGGAATCATAAAACATGAGCTCTTTTGTGACTGACTTCTACTTAGCCTATTTTTAAGCTTCATCCATGTTGTAGCATGAATGAGCACATTTCCTAAATGCTAAGTAATATTCCACTGTGTGGAAACACTACATTTGTTTATATGTTCATCAGTTGATAGATCCATTTATCAGTGCACAGGCATTTGAGTCCCTTCCTTTTTTTTTTTTGGCTATTATGAATAATGCTACTATGAACATTCTTGCACAATGTTTTTTATGGACATGTTTTTATTTTGTGTGGGTATATACAAAGGAGTGGAAATGCAGGGTTATATACTAATTCTAAATTTAACCTTTTGAGGAACTGCCAGATGTTTTCCAAAGAGGCTGCACATATAATTTTACACTCTCACCAGCAGTGTATAGGCTTCCAATTTCTCCACATTCCTGGCCATTTGTAGATCTTCTATGGAAAAATGTCTATTCAGATTGTTAGCCCATTTTTGTAACTGGGCTATTTTTTAAATTAAGATTTAGTTGTAAGAGCTCCTTATATATTCAGGATATAAGTCCTTTATCAGAAATGTTTGCCAATATTTTCTCCTCCTCTGTGAGTTACCTTTTCATTTTCTTGATGGTACTGTGTATTACACAGAAGTTTTAATGATGTCCAACTTGTCTATTTTTCCTCACATCACTTATACTTTTGTTGTTGCATCAAAGAAGCCTCTGCCTACCCAAGGTCATGAAGAGCTATTCCTGTATTTTGGTATAAGGGTTTTATAGCTCTAGCTCCTACATTTAGGTCTATAAAACGTTTGCGTTAACCTTTGTGAACAGTAAAAGGAAGAGGTCTGACTTTAATTTTCAACATGTGGATGTCCACCAGCTCCAGCACAATCTATTAACCCCTTGATTTCCTTAACTACATATTTTGACTTTTTATATTACATACATTGTTTTTTTATTGTTACTTGAAATCCACTGTGAAATAAGATTGGTGCAGATAAACCAAATGACTGAAAATAATTATTTGACCATAGTCATATGGCTAGTAAGTGGCAGAGCTCAGACGAAGCACAGGTCTTACAATGCCAAATTTCATGTTTTTGTTAGAACACATTACTGCTTTTTATGTAAACATGTTTCAAATTTATTATCAAAAATAAGAAAAGGCAAGCTTGAAATTCTATTTGGTTATATAAGGAATGACTGGAGATGGGAAGCAGTAAGGAACTGTTTTAAACAGTGTATAATCTTCAATCATCACAATAATCCTGAAGAATAAAAACAAGCATAAAAAAAAAAGAAAAAACAAGAAAAGAAAAACAAGTATCTACCCCACTCTCTCTTCTTTCCACAGATGAGGAAACTAAGGCGTAAAGGTGTTAAGTAAATTGCTCAAGATCACAGAGTTGATAAGAGGTAAGAACCAGGCAATCTGGCTCCCAAGATTGCATTCTTCTAACCACTTTGAAAGCATATGATTTAAGAGAAAAGCATTCATCAGGCTATGCTTTAGATGGATCAGCAACTGTCTACAAAGGGAGAGTTGGCTCTTTTTATTATTGCCATTGCTGTCACAAGCTTGTCAGGATGGCCGACACTTCAAAAAGGAAAATTATTAATACACTAGAATCAGGTATAAAAATATTAAATGTCCATGAGTAACTGAAGAAATAATCTCATCGAAAAATTTTTTTGATGTTTACTTAATTTTAACAGAGAGAGAGAGAGAGAGAGAGAGAGAGAGAGCTGAGGAAAGGCAGAGAGAGAGGAGACACAGAATCTGAAGCAGTCTCCAGGGTTTGAGCTGTTAGCACAGAGCCTGATGTGGGGCCCAAACTCATGAACCGTGAGATCATGACCTGAGCTGAAGTCAGATACTTAACCAACTGAGCCACCAGGTGCCCCCAAAATATTCTCATTTTAAAAACAGAAAAATATTTTACAGCAGTATGGCACAACTAAAGACACAAATTAATAATATAAATACCAGAAGGGAAAGGAAAGGCCAGTACAAATACAGAGGAAGGAACTCTGCAAGTCTCCAATGACTACAAAACGAATGAGTCAACCAGGCAGTGTTGTGACCGGATGTGCTGGAAAGATGCATAATACAAAGGGTTAGAGAGAAAGCATTCTTTCACGCAAATGTCGGTGAGCTCCCTAGTAGAATGTGGATACCACTTCTGGTGACCAAGAACTATGGGGAGAAATCAGAAAGGGTTTGAACATGAGAAATAAACAGATGCAAACAACAGGAAACAACCTTGTTAGAAAAGAACTTGCAGCTTATCAAAGATTGTAAAGGTTGATTTAATCATGGCCCTTTCAGAGGAAGACCATTGGAAGGCTCTTCCCCAATCCCTGTAGGCATTGGCTCCTTTCCAGTCGTTTATTTCTCAAATAGCACTTTCTTAGAGGCTTTTATTCTAAGTAGCCTCTTCAGTTTCTAGCATATTGTCCTGTGTTCATAGCATGTAATTATCTGAAAAATCTCACTGTTTTCATGCATATATGGCCCCTCTTGTCCTTTTAGGACATAAGCAGTTCAAGAGCAAAACCTGGAGCACTGCTTTATGTCTTGTACATACTTTTCATGTCTGGTATATCTGGAAAATAGTATTTTATAAATACTTGTAGAATCTTTATGTGTGAAGAAGCAACAAGGAAAATGAGCTTTCAAATCTGAGATGGTTGCCACCAGTAAAACATAGGAGGAATTCCTTAATAATCAAAGTAAAACCTACACACTGCTGAGGGACACTGTGGGCTTTTAATAACAGTCACTCCATCTGTCTTAGGTGTCTTACAAACTTACCTGCCTTAAGGCTAAATAATTTCTAATAGTTACTTCCAACTCTTATGAATCAGTACTTTGCAGCATAAAGTCTTGCAAGAAATAAATCATCATTGGGTTCTTACCATGTAATGGACAGTGTTCTAAGGGTTTACACATATCAGATCACTTAGTCCACACAACTGTAAGAAATAAATGCTATTCTTTTTTTCATAAAATGGAGGCTTTTTAGCTTAAAGAGATTAAATAATTTGCCAAAAGTTATCCACCCAGCTCCTAGGTATTGGAGCTGGGATTTAAACCAAGACAATTACATAACTTATGCCATGGATTTAAGGCTGAAATAAATTTCAACAAAGCAAAAATATATTAAACAGGAAACAATGGATTGATAAATTATGGCATAGAAATTGGATGACATTTATTTTCTTTTCTATGATTTGATATGTTTGCTATGTGGACCCATTCAAATTCTATTTTGCTATAACATTCCAACACATTTTAGGGTTATTGCTAATACACTATTTTCCCCTTATAAGTATGTCTTTATTCAAAAAACAATATTTAAAACGAAGTATTCACGTCAAACTAGAGAAACAATACAATGAACCTCTATGTACTGACATATCACATGGACAATCCTATTTCATGTATAGTGTAAATATACAAAAATTAATCACTGCAAAGGAAATCCCAGCATTAACAACAGTCTTTATTCTATCACTAAAAAAACTTCATTAAGCCTGAAATGCATCTAATTCCTTTCCTTCATATAGAATCACTAGCAATACAAGGAATAATCCTAAGGGGGGATTTTTGCTATCAAAAACAAAATCAGTGGACACTGCCAAAAATAATTTCTCAAAATTACTAGTCTCTAAGTGATGAGCATTTAGAAATAGGATTATCTTAGGCACTATGGTATACCAAGAACTAAATTTAAATTAGAAAATGTTTTATAAAGGGGGTACCTGGGTGGCTCAGTCACTTAACCTTCCAACTTAGCTCAGGTTATGATCTCATGGTTTGTGGGTTCAAGCCCCATGTCAGGCTTTGTGCTGACTGTGTAGAATCTACTTTGGATTCTCAGTCTCCCTCTCTCTCTCTCTGCCCCTCCCTGCTCTTGCTTTCTTTCTTTCTCAAAAATAAACATTTTTTAAAACTTAAAAAAAATGTTTTATAAGTTTTAAGAAAAAATTAACTAGGGATTTTGTGCCTATCATGCTGATAAATATTATCTCCAAACGTCATGAGAGACCACCAAACACAAAAGCAGAAACAATTAAAAACCAATATATACCTGTCTGTCTCCCAGGTCAGGGTCCCCTTTACTAGAATCAGAGCTGACATCATCTTCATCAGAACTGTTGAGGTCTTCTTCCTCATCTGAAGGAAGGTCATCAAGACCAAGGTCAAGATCATTGTGTCCCTCCTGGGATGCTACAGAACTGCTTGAATAAAGAGTATTGCATTAGTCACCTTTAATAACGAGGAATACAACCAAAGTACCAAACATGATCAACCATCTTATTCCTGTAATAGAAGCAAGGTATACCTATGGGATGTAAACAGAGATGAAATAACCAGAACAACCAAAATTGCCCCTCTCTTTCCTATCTCAGCTGTCAAAAACCCAAACTCATTTTGGGATTAAAATAAACATCTTGAAAAAATGTATCTTCATGATAGGAAGATGGGTGAGAAGCAAGTTTTTCAGCTGCCCTAATCCTATGCTTCCATTATCTCCTTACCGGAAAAGATCAGGTCTCTCTACCTCTATAAACTAAGAAGCCTCATGAGATGTGGACTGGGTTATCACAAAAGGGCACTCACTGGCTACACAGGAACATTAGAAAAGGTGGTATTTTCTTGGGTCTCAGTTGTTGTTTTTAAAGCAACTAACAAATCTACCAGAATTAGGAGGTAATGATGGTGAACACAATAAACCATGCATATGCTATTGTGAACATGTGTCCAACCTCCCTGATTATCACCAATTCCTTTTATGTAACCACATCATAAGACATGAGAAGGGACAAGGATGTTAAAAATTCTTGGGCTCTGATCCAGACTTGCTCAATCAGAAACTCTAGGGGTGCAGGGCCCCTAGGAGATACATGTTAGAAGTTTGAAAACCACTGTACCAGCTCATTTACCAACTCCACCTCAATAGCCTGACGTCATCAACATTTCCCATTTTGTACTGAGACAGATCTCTTGAAGCTAAGAGCCATTGTTGCAATCCACGGGAGGAGGGGCAGGGGGAATTCCACAACAAAGTTCCTCAGGAAGACAACAGAAATAATTCTTTCTAACTTTGGTTGTAAAGGCTCAGGAAGAAATTATCTGTAGCAACTGCTTTCCGGTCTACAGTCTACAAGAATATCTGCTGGAGAGTCAGTAAAAGATTTACAGACAATCATCAGGCGAAACACTCACACAGAATAAAGAGACAGTTACATTTCACCCTGGCAGGCTGCTTTTCGGGTCAAGGGCGGGTCACTCAACTGCCAAGGCTCCTACAAGTTATGAAAATTTCTAACATGAATCTTAAAAGCTAAAGATGAATTTTCTGCCAGTTCCTGATTACACATTGTAGGATACAGACTAGCCTAAGATGCCATTCCTGGAACTCAAATGTTACACAAACCAGTTGGATGAAGGCAGAATGCCAAAAGAACACCTCCCTCTGCCAAATACAGGGGTTCCTTATTATTCAGTAGCTGGAGGGTCTCAGGGAATCATATCACAGCCTCAATTAAGCGGGTGCACACCTTATCATATAGCTCCCTGTGACATGGAGGAGACTCACTCTCCAGGGAGGATGTGGGGGTGGAGAGCGGAAGCTTTCTAGTCAGATCACTGGCAAGACTCACCATCTCTGGGTGCAGGGACAGGAGCCCAACCCAGCTGGGTAATTAGTTGACTTAAACTTGCTAGCATAAATAAAGTTAACAGGATGCAGAGACTGCAGGATCCATCCACATAAATAAAAGAAAATGTATCTTCACATGTCTTTTTATCTTAATTCTTTACCTCTACATCACCTAAAACCCTGTTACTCAAAATACATTCAATCTAAGACCAGCTTCAGCATCACACCAGGAAGCTTTTCAGAAATATAAAGCCTCAGGCCTCACCCTGCTGGACTGAATCACAGTCTGGTTATAACAAAATCCCAGTAATTTGGGTTTCTGAATCAGTGCACTCTTTTAGACTCACCAGTATAAAAATTTTGAATAATTAGTAAGAGCTTGTAACACCTGTGAGGAAATTAGGTTTATTTTATCTGAAGAAAGAGCGGAGAGGCATTTCCTGGTCCAACATTTGTAAAGCTATTATTAAGGGCATAGTAAGAAGTTAGTTGCCATAACCATTAGGGATATAAATATTTACAACAGTTAATTTAAGAACAAGAAAATAAAAGCTTTAAGTATTAAAAGGACATGGGTCAAAACATAACTGCCATAAAATGTTAGGAGATTTTAGTTCTGAAAATTGCTTTCCTACAGAAAACCTTCCCTGACTACCCCCTCCCTAACCCACTTTGGTTAACTTGTCTCTTCTGTTTCCTACACCATCTCATTCAACTGCACATGGTGATATATTTGTTTCCCTCCCTAAAACATAAACTCCTAAGGAAAAGGAAATGATCTTTTTCAGTTGAACCCCCAGTATCCTGCTTGACACATGATGGGCCCTCAGTAAATTTTTAGTGAATAAACAAAAATTATATTAGAAAGCAAAGGGTGTCAAATCTCAGAAGTTCAGATGGTAAGTACTGTGGTGATCAGAAAGAAAGGTTGTGGGGGGGGGCGGGGGATACTGGAATAGTGTATGGTTTAAAGGAGAAGGGGCATCCTAGCATCACAATCAATGGTGTGGAAGTGCGAATGTTTGTTTTCAGAAAACAAAAATAACATTCAGGCTGCAGCAGGAGACTCCTATGCATAATTAATGGAAAACAAGCTTGGAGATAACAGGTACAGTCCCCTCAAGGGTCATAAACAAAACATTACTCAGAGTCCACACTCAGCTTGTAGGCCTTCAACAAGAGTCAAATCTTCCAATAGACCTCAAAGATTTCCTTAGTAGAACTCCAAACCACACTTCTCTCTTGTTAGTGACAAAAGGAAAGAGAACAACACCCCCTCCCATCAATCCAGGCGTGTAGGCACAGCCCATGTTCCACTCCAAGCAGGGAAAAAGACAGCCCTGCTATTTAGCATCAGTGTAGTCCCCTTGATCTCAAAAGGAGCTCCCTATATATTTGAATAGTAAATGGTAGACCATTTACAATTCCTGAAGCTTGGGAGGGAGGAAAGTGAGCAAAGCAAAGCGAGGTTTTAGGAAGACTAATCTTATAACCCAATGCCAGTGAACTAACTGGGGGCTGGATGGGGACAGGTACATGGACAGAAGTGGATGGGGATCTGAGACGTAATTTCAACAGTACAGACAGCCTGAATGAGGTTGGCTACATCAGGAACTAATAGAAAGGGCTGGATATAAGAGTTTAAAATTTTATTAGGGCTAAGGTAAAGAGGTAGGGGAAAAACCAGAATCTTTCTTCAAGATTTCATGGTCACCAGCAAAATGAGGGAGACATCAATTGAAACAGAAATATCTGGACAAGGGATATGATTTTAAAGAAAAGATAAGGAAAAATAGGAAAGATGGCATTTAGTATCCATATTTACATGTTCGTGTCTACATGTTCAAACAGAGAAAAGTTGTTGATTAATCTATTTTCCCACATAATCCTTAACAGTTTTCAAATCTATATAGATAATTTTAGATCTCAGATAATGAAATATGGGTTCATTAAGTTGGGGGCTAATTTATTCTTTACACTTCCTTCCCACTGTGAGGAAGATACTGTCCTCACATTGTCAGCCTTGTGGGTTAAAGGAACAGGACACAGTGTTTCCTCTACACTTTCCTGACTGGTTATTTCACAATCTGATAATCGAAGTATAAGGAAAGTAAGCTGCAAACGCAACCCAAAAAGAGTCAAGACTGGGCTCTACCTCTCCAGGCCATCCTTTCCAAGTCTGGATGGAGTAAGGGCAAAGAGTAAAACCAGAAGTAAATTCCCACTGATTAGGCAGCTGTCTTCAATTCCATATGTCAAGGATCTACACATTTGATTACTTAATGCCATCACTGTTTAAAATATTATGTATTTTGGGGGGCATCTGGGTGGCTCAGTCAGCTGAATGATCTTTGTTTCAGCTCAGGCCATGATCTCATGAGTTGTGGGTTCAAGCCCCACATCGGGCTGTGCTCACAGTGCAAAGTATGCTTGGGGTTCTATCACTGCTCCTACCCCAATCACACTCTCTCTCTCAAAAATAAACTGTAAAAAAAATTTTTTTTAGATTATGTACTTTTTGTTATTTGCTATATAGGCACAGTACACCCTCCCCTGGAAGTACATGAAATTTCTCTTTCAGGGAAGATGTCCCACAAAGAAGGGTTTCTTTTTTAGAAGGAGCTGTCTTTTTAAAAATACTCATTTAATCTACCTCCCCTAAGAGTTTTTCAGACATGAAACCTGCACAAAGCCAAGCCAGACATCACCACCAAAACATCCTTGTGAATCCCCATTAACCTGAAACTTCCAGAAAAGGGAGGGGAGAACAAGGAGAGCAGAGAAAGGAAAAGGAGAAGCACTAAACTGAAGAACACTTTCCAAGTACTGAATCCTGTCCTCTTTGTTGATGAATCCAGTTTATCTTCTTCCTCTCTTATCCGAGCCCCCAAACACAGAATGTTCCACGTAATCCCTCCGAAACTTGACGAAGAGACAAAATTATTCCAATGTCATCAACTTCAAAGTTTCTTTCTCATTTTCAAGTCACAACATGTAAAGCTGACCTTCTGTGATCTTTCTCTTCCTCTTCCTACCGCTCCTGGACCAAACTGAACAGAACCTGTTAGTCCTCAGGATGTTGTTATAATTTTCTCACAAATGCTATCTCATTATGACTTGGTGATTATGTGTTTCCTTTGGCTGCTTTCATATTTATCACAGAATGAATAGAAAACACTACTGTTAAGCACTTGAAGAACAAACATTACATAGAAAAATAAGCAAAAATGTTTTTAATAAGTTATGTATTATTATAATACTTATTATTATGATTATTATAATACTTATACTACATAATATTGGTTCCCAATTTTCACCAGCAAAGTGTTCATATTTAGTTTCACCAGGAAATGTTTTACTCTGTCACTTAAGCTCCTTTACTGAACTTTTGATTCAGGGGTCAGGTTAAAAACCATAAATCAGGGGTGCCTGGGTGGCTCAGTTGGTTAAGCATCCAGCTTTGGCTCAGGTCATGATCTCATGGTTCGTGGGTTCAAGCTCCGCATCAAGCTCTGTGCTGACAGCTCAGAACCGGAAGATGCTTCACATTCTGGGTCTCCTTCTCTCTCTCTCTGCCCTCCCTGACACGTGATCTATCTCTGTCTCTTAAAAATGAACATTAAAAACAATTTTTTAAAGAAAAAGCCATAAATCAAATCAATAAAAAATTATTTAAAACACTCTTATTCTTGTTTTCATGTCTTCTTTTCAATTTCTCCATTTTCCACTCAGATGATTTTCCTGGCAGCTATCCTTAAAATGAGTAAGTTATCTCTCTACTATTTTTAAGGGAGTATGACACAACTGTTAAATGGGTATATTTGGCTATTTTCATCCTTGAATAAAGCAAGATTCATATGTTTGTGACATGTTTTTAGGTTTTCCAAATGTAGGCTCTTGCACAATTATTGTTAAGTGTGTGGAGAGCCAGGGTGACAGAGAATAAAAGCCAAGAGATAATACCGAGTCTGTGGCAAACTTATCTGAGCTGAACAAAAATCAGGTTCTTCAAGTGTGATCCCTATGTGCTAAGAGGCAAACCAGATCTTCTGATAGGTCTTCTCTATTTCTCACTGCTTTAACTAAAAAGAAATGTCAATGTTTCAGTAATATGTAAGTTGTAGACTGCTGGTGTTCTAATTATAGTTAACAGCAGAAATCCTTCCCCTCAGAGAGGTACATATATTAGTTTTTAAATATATATTAATCTTTAATCTTCTTTTGAGAGACAGACTAAAGGTTAGGGCAAACTTTATTTTCATTTTAAACATTAATGGTTTTATTATCTTCATTTAGTTAAAAAAATCTTTAATTTCACACATGTATATAGTGTAATAACTTTTTTGAATTAAACACTTTGATTAATAAATCATATAAT
This sequence comes from Suricata suricatta, assembly GCF_006229205.1. NCBI lineage: Eukaryota > Metazoa > Chordata > Mammalia > Carnivora > Herpestidae > Suricata > Suricata suricatta. Next base: position 24,529,548 of record NC_043709.1, on the reverse strand, counting down.
ACAAATAAATAAAATCACTACAATAAGAGACAGCACAGCAGGAGTTTGTTACCAAAAAAGGAAAGAAAGTGAAAAAGAAACTTGCAGCATAAAATGCATACGGTTAGTGTTTTACTCTGTTTCATGAATTTTAGAGGTGTTAACAACCAACCAAGCCTTTAAAACTACCAAGCTAGGATTCTATAGCTTCAGAAAAAGAAACCACAAAGAAATACCCAGCTTCCTTGAAATATAAACTGGAGGGCAGTTTAAAAGCTGATTTGAGGTGACAACTGTCAGAAAGAATACCAGGTTTTAGTGATGTACTTTGAAAAACATGCCCACTTTGTTTTCCAGGGGCAACCTTAACCTTTTAAACACCCTTTCCATTCCCTTCCCCAGAAATGCATTTGTTACTAGGATTCTCTAAACTGCAGACTAATAATTAAAAACAAATCAGGATCATGACCCTGAAGCTGTTATTTAATATACAGTCATTACAAGACAACTCTGAAAATGGTTTAAAAGACAAATGGAAAAGGGGCATCTGGGTGTCTCGGTGAGTTAAGCATCCAACTATTGATTTGGATTAGGCCATGATCTCACAGTTTCTAACATCAAGCCCCAACTGGGCTCTGAACTTGACAGCACAAGCCTGCTGGAAATTCTGTCTCTCCTTCTCTGTCCCTCTCCTGCTCGTGAGTACATGCGCGGTCTCTCCTTCTCTCTCAAAATAAACAAACTTAAAAGAGAGAAAAAAGTAGAACAGCGCCATGCTATCAGACATCTCCCACAGCACTCTGGATTGTGGGAGAACTCCTAGCCTGTAAATAAGGATGATCGTGCCCTCCAGGGTTCCTGGTGCAATCCCAACTTCATAAGAGGAGCCTAAGGCTCATCACAGTTCAAGAGGCACTCTTGTCCCTCTAGCTTAGCTGGGAGAATCTGATTCAAGCATGAGCTGCTCCTAGCTAGAGGGGATTGTGATAAAAATGTCTCCGGATACAAGGACTAGCTAAAACAAATACCATTTAATTACCAGCAATTTTACTTTCTTAAAATTTGAAGGAGTTTGAGAATGATTCCTTAAAATACTCTTCAAGAAATATAGACAAAAATCTTTCTGTTAATACAAATAGAAAAGCATTCTATTAAGCTTAAAAATGCCTCCAAATAAAATATAGCAGGTTGTCAATCCAGTTTTGTCATTGTAGCAAAAATGGTGTTTATTTTGTTGCAAAATAAAAAATTTTTCAATAAAGTTAGGGTTGACTTAACATCCTTTCTTCCCTTTTTGTAACTCATTAGTACCACAAAAATAAAGGCCACGAGAAATAAAGGGGTTGGGAGAGGTACATGAGGGTGCTTCATATTTAGACACACACACAGATGTTTCATATTTACACATACACATATTTACACACATGTATTTTTACATACATATTTTAAAAGTATTTAAAAAATAGAAAACTGCTATGCCATTTATTTCAACAAATATTGAGGGCTTATTATGTATCATATTATTTTAGGGGCTGGATGAAGATAATCTAATAGAATTAGTTAATATTCAAACTGTAAATTCTATTGATTGGTTGTTTCCCTTTTTACCTGCTGAGTGAAACTTTTCTAAATAGATAAAGGCAGAAGGAATTCATATAACTACAATATTAGGATAAAGGCAGGGACTATTTTCTAAAGAGTATGACTAAAAGTTAGTGTATGCTAAATGTTAAAGTCAGTAAGAGCTATGGAATCAGAGAAACAGATACCTCATGCAGGCTGGGGCAGTCAGAAATTTAAGGAACAGACACGTGAAAGAAGACTCCACTGAATGAAGAGGAGCAAAGGCATCTCAAGTTGGAGAGGACTGAAGGGAAGCAGCATAAGCAAAGGCTCTGGAGGTGGGAATTGAAGGGTTGTGGAGGGTGCTGTAGACAGGGTGGTGGTGCGGATTTCTGTGTGATGAGAGTTTAAGAGTGTCTTTCAAGTTAGAGACAGATCCCTCTCTTGGAGAGCAGCCACGGCAGAAAAAATAATCATCCATCCATGACAGGAAATGGGCATCCATACCCACGCCTCTCCTTGGTCTTGCCAGGTTCAAACACTAGAGTAGGGGACGTAATGGGGTAGTGGGACTGAATGATGAGGACATAAACACCTCATCCTTTGACTGTCTTCTTAAACAGGATGACCAAGTGTTTTTGTGTCAATCGTACATGCCACATTCCTCCGACCAATGTCTCTTCATCATAATGCTAACAGCCACTGAAAAGGTGGTGTGTCTTTTGGAAAATATGATCATTCCCCATCCATGCTATGCTCTTGATTGTGAGTCGGTACGAAACTACTATGGTATAATATCTATTGTGTTCTGCCTTGACATCTATGGAAAATCAAGAGGCTAAATGGCCTGACAGCAAGTTGCCCTTCTGTTCCCACAGATAGGGTACCTAGCCATGCTATGCTCTTGATTGTGAGTCGGTACGAAACTACTATGGTATAATATCTATTGTGTTCTGCCTTGACATCTATGGAAAATCAAGAGGATGCTAATTGGCCTGACAGCAAGTTGCCCTTCTGTTCCCACAGATAGGGTACCTAGCCAAACAACGTTTTGTTTTGTTTTTTTAATCACAGGGGTAATTCTGGCTGCCCCTGAGTTAGAGGATTTTAGTTCCTTGCCAACACATGGAATCAATTATTCAAACCAGCCAATCACATCCTCCCATGGGAACCAAAGGTGACCCACTATCTTGACACTGTACAGCCTGCTTTCCATGGCCCCTGGTGACTCATCCTGTTCCCAAGTGCAAGCTCAGTGTGGCCCTGTGTGGCATGCTATGTCCTCCTCCTCTGGGCTGTATATGTGACCGACAACAAACTGCTGTCAATCTCATCTGTTAAGTGTCATGTGTTTGGCCATCCCCATAATGGGAGGGCAGGACTCCCTCCCTCACCAACAGGGTGAAGAGAAAATAATTAAAACATCATTAATTAAATTATTAATTAGACATTAAATTAAGCACTAAGTTATATTACAAATTACATATTACAAATTAAATGTTAAATACTAATTAAAGTATTAATCAATTATTAATTTAAAATAAACCACCAAAAAGGGTGCCATTTTCTGGGATCCTTAAGTGCCAAGTAGGTACACTGGTAGTTTTGGATAGAATTATCCTGATAAATCCCACTGAATGATATATGAAGTTAGCTTCATGTACACCCGTTATATTTTGTATATACATCTGAAGTCTGCCATGGTAAACATAAACAATTTTCAAATTAAAGGTATTAATGTTATGTACAGAAATATGACATATTCCATGTTACAGAATATCAAATGTTACATTAAATACAGAGCCTACTATAATAAAATAATAGGAAATTACAAGGAAACCAGTAGGTAAACTTGACATCTGCTTTCAGTCCTAGATCTTATTTTAGCCAAGCCTGCTTGAGTGTTTCCATTTTCTAACAGGAACTACAACCTGTAATTGGGATTTCCCACTGCCAGGGAGAAAAGGACAGTAAGCTTCTTGGGAACCCATAAGTAGCCAAAGATGAGGAGGTTAAACTGTCACTCATGAACACATCAGTCACTTCCTTTTTTAAAACTAAACATGAACAATTCTACTTATCACTTGTCTTTGTCAGGTACTATTCACAAAAGAACTGTCCCAGACATCTACTCCAGGCCACCTATGAATTACGAATAATCCCAAAGGCTGATCTGGAATCTGTTTCTTTCTCAGAGCATGCTAAGGACACAGGCCTATTCTCTCAAGACCAAGAGGCTGTAGAGGCATCAGGAAAGGATATGGGTTTTCTTCCTCCATTTTTCCTCTCATGTATCAGTGTATCTTTCCACTGGTTAAATTATTAACTAGTTCTGTGTTTGTTTTTCTTTATCTTTTGCTTCCTTGATTGGGAAACCAAGAAACATCTTAACATTTCTATCAAACTTGTGTAGCATCTTTGAAAACTAGAGTCAGGGCAAATGGAAGGGGAGTACAAATAAACATGCATTTAAGAAGTCAGATACACAGATTCCCTTCAGACAGGGTCAAAAGCATTTCATCATAGTTTCATACATTTCCAGGAGTAAAGAGGAAGCAGCAGTGAAGAGAAGAAAAAAACATCTAAACCTAAGACAGACTTGCATTTGAATCTAGGCTCTACTCACCTGGCTGTGCAAATGGCTGCCTCTTTAGGCTCTTTAATTTTATACTTCTCTAAACTATAAAACTAAGATAATATTACTGGCTATAAAGATTAAATGAGATAATGTGAACATGTCTGGTACATGCAATGGAGAGGAAATAAAAGAGAATTTTTTTTTAGTTTTAGAGAGAGAGCGGGGGAGGGGCTGTGGGAGAGAGAGAATCTTGAGCAGTGCTCCATCCCAAAACCCTGGGATCATGACCTGAGTTGAAATCAAGAGTCAACTCAGGGGCACCTGGGTGGCTCAGTCAGTTGAGCGTCCGATTTCGACTGAGGTCATGATCTCACAGTTCGTGGGTTTGAGCCTTGTGACAGGCTCTGTACTGACAGCTAGCTCAGAGCCTGAAGCTTGATTCCAATTCTGTGTCCCCCTCTCTCTCTGCCCCTCCCCTGCTCATGATCTGTCTCTCTCTGTCTCTCAAAAATAAATAAATGTTAAAAAAAAATTAAAAACAAAAAGAGCTACACTCAACTGACTGAGCCACCCAAGAGCCCCAAAGATAAACTCTTAAAAAAAAGCAGACATGTGAAGTAGAACAACATAAGTAGAATGGCAAGAGGAACTGAAACATTTTTTTCTTGTTCATCCCTAGTAGCCCTAGAATTTAGTAGGATACCTGATCTCTCTCTTTCCTGCATGGGTTAATTAATAAACTAGTAGACTCTATCCTAATATCTCACACAAATATAGTATAGTATGAACAGACATGTCTAGTCTGCTGCTTCTTTTTGTAAGGCCCATGAACCAATGGTTTTTAAATTTTAAATGGTGAAAAAGAAATCAAGAATAATATTTTGTGACATATGGACACACATAAAACTCAAATTTCAGTGTCTACACATAAAGTTCTATTGTAACACAACCACATACATTTGTTTTTGGACTGTCTATGGCTGCTTTCATGCTATATCTACAGAGTTGAACAGTTCCAACAGAGATCACATGGCCTATAAAGTCTAAAATATTTACCATCTGACCCTTTATGGAAAAAGTTTGCGACCCTTGCTTTAGTAGATTACCCAGAAGCAGCAGAATATCTGAACTGGAGCAAAATAGCCTCTGGGGTTTTTTTTCTTAATGTTTTTATTTATTTAAAAAATTTTAATGTTTTTTATTTATTTTTGAGAGATAGAGACAGTGCGAGCAGGGGACGGTCAGAGAGAGAGGGAGACACAGAATCTGAAGCAAGCTCCAGGCTCTGAGCCTGACGTGGGGCTTGAACCCATGAACCATGAGATCATTACCTGAGCCGAAGCCAGACGCTTAACCAACTGAGCCATCCAAGTGCCCGTTTTTATTTATTTTTGAGAGAGTGAGAGACAGAGCACGTACAGGGGAGGGGCAGAGAGAGAGGGAGACACAGAATCCTAAGCAGGCTCCAGGCTCTGAGCTGTCAGCACAGAACCTGACATGGAGATTGAACCCAGAAATTGTGAGATCATGACCTGAGCTGAAATTGGACACTTAACCCACTGAACCACCCAGGTGCCCCAAAACTGTTTCTCTTTTAATCTTAGCTCTGCCACTTACTATCTAAGTGAAAATGAGTAAGATCTTAACCTCAATTTACCTCAGTTTCCTCATCCATGAAATGGGGATTATAATAGTACCTACCTGAAAGGGCTTTATGAGAATTAAACAAATTTATATGAATAATGTACTGACAACAAGGCCTGGTATTTGTATGCACACTCTCCCACCTCATACACTTAGAGTGTCATCTGTAATATTAAAGAAAATAATTACTCTAGATACTTAAAAGTCTAGACTTGCATAAAAAAATGACTTCAGACAGAAGCTTCTGCATTATCAGTCATGTGAAACAGCTCATCATCAGTGTACATGGCTGAGTAAAGAACTCCTGCAATGAGATCATACGAGCTGTGATTTTGTAGCAGGTCACCCCTGTTCTTGTTCTAAACGTTTAAGTTCACTGCTTTCTTTCGGGTGCTTATTACTTGGACAGTAATATCCGGAAGCTCAGAATATTCACAATTTTACCCATATCACAACACTGTTTCCTATTTCTAAAAGAATCTCAGTAACTAACTAATTTAGGGGTGTCCCATTAGATCTCAAGATACTTTTAAAGGCACCTTTCTAAACACTAGCTTTATCCCTCTTTGGTAAACGAGGATCACAATAAGCAACACAGGCTGAAAAAAAGACCTCTGAAAGATATAAGAAGTACATGTCACTTACACACTAAATTTGCTCATTCCTTTGGTTACATGAACTTTTTTCTGTAATGTAAAGCAAAGTACCTGTATTTTTTTTTCTAATTACGGATGTTTCTCCTAAAGTGGAAGTAGACACCACTTCAAAACCAACCGTGAATCTCCTCTGAGCCACTAGGTAAAGGCACCAAAAAAGGAGGGGAAGGAAGACAGGAGAAATTAAGATACCAGAAAACAGAAAGAAAAGAGGGAAAGAGAAGAGAAATAAGGAGCAAGTAGAAAGACAAAGCATTATCCAGGAATGCAGTCCACTCTTCCGTCTGTGATATGGGCCTATACCACCCTAGCTGTTCACCGAGCTCCTGGTGAGTTAAGTTTTGTGTCAGGCACTGAGGTAACACAAGAAGGAAGCCTTCCTGCCTAGGGGAAACAGTTCTGACAGCCTCCGCCTTTCTCAAGCACCTCCAAGATAAGGCCTCCTGAGAACAGAGATTAACTACCCCTAAATTTTCCATTTATTCTAAAACTTTCCATATCAAAAAGCAAAACAAACAAACCACCAGAAAACCTTTTCTCTCAACTGGAATGGAGGGGGATAATGAGAGGGAAAGGAAGGAGCATTTTACTTTTCACTTTATGTACACTTAACTTTAAAAGAAAAGGATTCTATGTAACACAATTTAAAAAATTAATACAGAAAATCCCCATTCTCACTCCCCCAAGTTTACTAATCTCAATTATTTTAAGCATTCCTTATAAACAGTATTTTTTTTAATATTTAGGAAAAAAAAGATCAAAGATAAGCGGAAGGCTGGGCTGGAGACAGCCATCTCCATCTAAACCTCCTATAAAATGCAAAAAAAAAAAAAATCAGACCATGTTGATATGCAAATTACAGCAGTAATTTTCAGTACACTTCCTGTAGACAGACTATAAATGAAGACACTCCTAACCCTCTAGACTGTCTACCACCTGTCAAGGAAAATGATAAATTCCCTGTACGGTAAGCCCAAAGAAAAAAGAATGTCTTTACCCTAACATCAGGTAAGTACAGTAAGATCGAAACTACTGTAAACTCCAACAAACCCCTTTCACAGTCACAGATTTTAACTTAGGAAATCTACCCACAGGGCATTAGCAAAAAAGCCAGCAGAAATATTTATCGGGGCCAAGATTTCAATGAGCAGGCTAAAAAGACACTACTCTGTAGAGTACAGGAGAGCGTAGGAAAATACTTTGCTCCTCAGCAGTGGGAAGGGCTCAATAAGAATTAAAGATGCTTAGAATTACTACTATTGAGAATCAGTCTAATAACACTACATTCAGTGAAACAGCTAAGATCTCATATTAGTTCACTATACAAAACTCTCAACAGGTAATCAAGTAAACACTGGGTATAAAAACACTTACACTGATTTTACCATCAAAAAAGCTCCTGAACCTATTAGAATTAATGTATTTGCTTATTTTCTCAGTGTTTAAATTTTGCTCTACAAAGAGTTAATATATTTTAATGAGACCCAAACTGATTTAATAGTCACAGAAAATTTTCATCCTTCAGACCTTTATTTTATCTTTGCCAAAACCCTAGTACCAATTATCACTTTATTTATTTTTAAATATTTATTTATTCCTGAGAGACAAAGAAAGAGAGAGAGAACAAGCACGGGAGGGGGAGAGAGAGGGAATCACAGAATCCAAAGCAGGCTCCAGGCTCTGAGCTATCAGCACAGAGCCTGACATGGGGCTCAAACTCATGAACTGCATGATCATAACCTGAGCTGAAGTCAGACACCTAGCCAATTGAGCCACCCAGTTGCCTCCCAATTCTCATTTTAAAAGTTCCTTTTATCCTTCTCCAAACATGGTACTCAGCATACACCTGATATGCAGTAAGAACCTGTAATTGGAAACACTACTTAATACACTAAGATGAAACATGTAATCTGTTAAATAGCTTTCCCGGGTTATCTGTACAAATGCACAAGCATATTCCGTATTTTACTCGTCTTCTTAACAGCTAGAACATCAGATTTTATCTGTTGTACAGTGAGAACACTAAAAGATAAGGGTAAAAAGTTTTCTTAAGTTAACATTTTTCCAGAAGATTTCATAGTTTTTTAATGTAAGATTCTTATATTTTTCCCATCTGGATACCCAACTACTCCAGATTGGTGTTCATAGTATACTTTATTTGCAGACAACAGAGTTTAAATAATATGTTTCAGCAGACCAGATGTTCAAATCCTAAAATAATTATATGAATAATTGACCCCATAAAAGAAAGCACATTTTCTATAGCTAAATCATTCTAATCGTTTCCTCATATATATAAAAATTGCACAAGGCCTTCACCAGGCTCTTGACTTTGGGGCAGTTAACATTTTGGCTAACTCCTAAAGTTACCTACAAACTCCTCAGATTTTTTTTTTTTCTTTTAGTTTTCTTACTACATGTAAGACATAGAGTCAGGTCTTTAAGAAGAGTTTTATAAATTTTTTTGTTTTTTAATATTACAATTGTCTGCCTTTTTCTGAATAGTACATCAAGATAGGTACCTTAAGAGTTGTACTACTTCGAGAAATTGTTAAAAACTGCTTTTGATCGGTTTGGGAATTTAGGCCTATGGCTTCTTTTTGCAGGTTCATAAAAGAACCAGTAGAATTAGAGGAATGTAAGATTTCTTGCTTAACAATTCTACAACATGTAAGGATATTCACTATCTAATAAAGACAGACTCATGTGAGATATTTTAGCCCAATTTCTCTTCTCCAAGGGAGTTTTGTCTTAGCAAATAGCAATAATTCTCTAGATCAGTGTAATTGCTTTCCAAAATTAACAGATGTTTCCTGTGCATTCTGGAAGCCTGGTCAGTGGGACACTGGTTTACTCAAAATGCAGCTGGATTCTGACCTCACAGAAGTAAAAGCAATATATAACCTGACAACTATTTACTCAGATGTGACCACCTATTTTGTGCCAGGTATCTGCTGAGGCCAGGGACACAAAGATGCTTATAATCTCTTATAATATTTATTCTTACATTTCTCATCTCCTATGTTTCTTTTTGTGGGAGTGGTAGGGAGAGGCTAACAAATTACTAGGATGAAATAATGAGGTAGTGCTGTGCAAAAGCAGACCAAGGAAAGGGGTGACCTGTACTCCTTGGTATACAATCAATACAGTAGATGGTACCTATTACTTTTTTTACACTATAAATAGGATATGCTAAGCAACATGCTATGGAAGGGAATGGCAACATAGGTATCCAGATTCACTTCCTCAGTCTTTCAGTAACTATTTCCTAGTGCTGACTATATGTCAGGCACTGTTCTAGACACAAGGAAGAAAGTGATGTAACAAAGCTAAATGCCTCACTCATTCATGCAGATTGTTATTTTAGTAGGGGAGAGAAACGGCCAATTAAGTAAACAGATAATATACGATGGGAATAGAAAGTGTTATTAGAAAGAAAAACAGAACTGGGTAAATGGGACAAGAGGATAGGTGGAGGAGGAAGGGGTGTTTTCTTACCTTTCTTACCCTAGAAAGGGAGATCTCCATGAAAGTTAACATTTGAGTTAGGTCTAGAAGGATAAAAGATAATCTGTCTGGAGAAGGGTGTGTCTGATAGTAGAACAAAGCTATGAACGGGAACAAGATGCTTAGGAATGTCGTCAGTCTTATACAGGTAAGCAAACTCATGAGATTAGAAAGGCCAACTGGGGCCAGAGCACAAAAAGTCTTATTTACTAAGGTAAAGCATTTGAATTTTATTCTCTAGGGAGTACCAAATGATGCTTATTTATGAGATAATTCTTTAAGAACAATAAACCAAAAAGTCTCATTCGAAAATGGGCCAAAGAAACACATTTTATCTGAAAGGATATATAAATGGCAAACATGTGCACGAAAAGATATTTAACATCAGCCATCGAGGAAATGCAAACTGCACAACAGGATGTCACTACACACCTATCAGGATGGCTAAAAAAAAAAGTGGCAAACACCAAGTCTGAGGAGGATGTAGAGATACTAGACCACTCATACATTGCTGGTGGGAACGTAAAATGGTACAGATGCTCTGGAAAACAGTTTGGCAGCACCTCCTAAAACTAAACATTCAATCACCACATAACCTATAATTGTACTTTTGGGTATTATTCTAAGGAAATGAAAACATATGTTCATACAAAAATCTATACATGAATGTTGATTATAACTTTATTTGTAAGAGCCAAACAGTAGAAATGGCCCTTTACCTGGATATCCTTTAACTAGACTATTACTCAGCAATAAATGGAAAGAACTATAGAGGCATACAACTTTGATGAATCTCCAGAAATTATCTGGTTCCATTATATACAACATTTTTGAAATGACAAAAAAACTGAAATGGATTACTGGTTGCCAAGGGTTGGGGAGTGAGATGGTGGGAGGTGGGTGTGGTTATAGAAAGGTAACAAGGGGGATCTTTGCAATGATGGAACCAATCAGCGTCTTCACTATGATGGCAGATAAACCAACACGTGATAAAATTACATAGAACTAAATACATATACACATACTGAGTACAAGTAAAACCGGGGAAATCTAAGATCAGCAGATTGTATCAATGTTAGTATCCTGGTTGTGCTGTTTTACTATAATTTTACAAAGTATTACCATGAAGAGAAAGGACACTAGTTTTTCTCTTTCTTTCCTTTTTTTTTTTAAGAGAAACTTTTTTTTTTTTGAGAGAGAGAGAGAGAGAGAGAGTGAGCTGGGGAGAGGGGCAGAAGGAGAGACAGAGAATCTTAAGCAGGCTCCACCCTCAGTGCAGAGCCCAATGCGGGGCTCGAACTCAAACTCATGAGTCCTGAGATCATTACCTGAACCAAAACCAAGAGTCAAAACCAAGGGACACTTAACCAACTGAGCCACTCAAGTGCCCTGCCCCTGTACCATTTCTTACAGCTGTCCATGAATCTATAGTTATGTCAGTAACAATTTCAACTTTAAAAAAATCATAAACCAGATTGTAAATTCATTGTGAGTAGGAACCCTCCTTAGTGTCTCTGACTTCTTGTCTAATTCCTCTATCCCCACTCCCATTTCCAAATGTAGAGACCAGCCTGACAGAAGGAAATAAGAAGAGGTAATTATTTGGTTTCTGGTTTATCCAAGGGGAATTAAGTTTATTGATTTCTATAAAAGCAAAATCTTTAGTTTACCAAAATCCTCTATATAAATTCTGTAAGACAGATTTCTAAAATATTAACTGCCTCTGAAGTAGTTGATTATCTACTAGGGAATAAAATGACTTCAAAATATCCCCGCTAGCAGTTAAAAAGTCACTGTGTTTACATGGGAACCAGATGCCTTTTGTATCAACTGTCATTAGGTAGGAGTCTTTGGGAATCAGAGTCCTGGAAAACTGGCAGATTGAGGCAATAGGATTTCAGCAGGCTCCTATAACAAAAGCCTTCAGAGCATGGCACTCCACTATCCCCTCGTCACCCTGTTTTAGGAAAAAACACTGGAAGAGGAGAGGCAGGAAACAAGTGATACAGGGCAGTGAAACATGTTTCCCCATCTGTAGACTAAAAAATTCGTGCATATACTTACATGCTCTTTGATAATGAAATACCCTCACAATGGAGCCAATTATTTAGCTATTTCTGGATAGATTTTAATTTGGATTGAAAGAGAAAAAACAAGTATAGCAGAAGTCTGAATTATAGAATATTTCAAATGAAATATAGTTTGAGTTCTTTCACATACACATATCTACCTTTCATAGCCAAGAATAGGTCTTACTTATCAGGCTTGCTTTAAAGAAGCCTGTAATTAGCACTGTAATTATTTTATAAAAAAACACAGTGTTAAAATGCCCCGCCTGGTGTGCACAGAAGGAGTTTAAATGTCTTCTATATGACTTTCAGCACTTATTTGTTTAAAACAAGACTAGCTGAATTCAGTTGAGCCTAGGCAAAATGAATACAGATGCCAGATTAGAAAGTCACAGAGGCATCATGATGAGTGTCACCTTGGAGGTAGGTATATGCCACAAGCCTCTTGGCCAGTGACTGTGATCTATATCAGCGGCCCCAGAAATGATGCTAGCAGTGCTGATCTAAGAATTTCTCTCAATCTATAGCCCAACTGAATGTGTTCCCTTGCCCAGTTTCTTAGTCTCGCCCTCTCATAATTCACAAGACTGCAGAAATCTTACCTCCTCTAATATTCAACTAGAGAGTGTATTACCTGCCTCTTTGGTGGGGGGAAAAACCTACCACTCATTTAAATCTGTTTTTTATTTCATTAAGATAAAGGATATAATGTTATTATAAAAGTTATTTCTGTCATAAAATTATTTACTTTGGAGATCCATAAATAGTAATTAACTATTAAACTACAGAGTTTTAAAGGTCAGAAAGTATTTGACAGAGAATGAAATCAGGAACAGTGATAATAGCTAAAAAAGTAACTTTCATGTAAATCAGTGGGGAAATGTGAGACATGCATAGTCCTCTCTGCATCATTAATTTCCCCATGAAATGGTACTAAATGACAGGAACCCATTTTAATACCACTAACTTCACTAAATGTAAATATGGCAGTTTCCAAGCACTGAAACATCAATTTCCTAACCATAAAAATTTTCTTGCACGCAAAATCTGGAGCCTCTGAAAATACTCAGTGATGTCTATACATATCACTGCAGGTGTCCTTGTCTTTTCTTTCTAGACAGTGAACAAATTTGGGACAGAAATATTTTGTCTGTCAAGGTTCCCTGGACAGATGATTCACAGACCTCTACCGGTATCAAACATAAAAAGGGGGAAAAAATGGCAAAACCAATGCCTCACAGCACAGAATATGAACATACTTTGATTTAAAATCAGTAGTCTACGAAGTCTGTTCCATACTGAGTTTACCTACACATTACCTGTGTGCCCTTGGGCAAGTTATTTAAACCTCATTAAATCTTAGTTTCCTCATCTGTAAAAGGAGATAATATCCACCTTATAGTATAGAAGGGATTATGAGAGAGCTCTTAGCACAATGCTTGGCATGGCAGCAGTACTGAGTAAATAGTAGCTATTGCTATTTAGCATAGAATCAGAGCTCTTTGATGTTAAGATCATTTCTTATCCTTGATATTATCTGCTTGATAACTTTTGGTGAAGTGGGAAAAAAAAAAAAAAACTGGATTGATGGGGAGTCCGATAATGGAGGGAAGAAAGTTTTAACATATCAGATATTGTTAAAGATTGGCTAAAAAGTTTCTGCTTAATTTGAGCCCTCATCTCTCTGAAATCATCTTAAAAACAGGAGCCATATAATCCTGTGTTCATAAGCCATGTGCAGCCCTCCCTCCTAACAGGGGTAACAGTATCTATTATAATGGAAGAAAAAAGGCAATGTCACCAACATAAAGCTTTTTCAACAACTAAGATTACTCGAGTTTTCTAAATCTTGCTGACTTTCCCTGCACTGGTTCCACATCAGCATCAGAAGGGGCAAAGTGGTATTTTGAAACAGCAGGTTGGAGTCTTGGTTTCACAATTTCCCTCTGTGGTGTGGAAAAAGTTGGCATGTCTTGCTGGGGTTGGCTTCAAAAGTGAATGAGGAGGCTACATTGAATGATTTGTAATGATTCTTCTGGTTCTAAAATTTACATTTAACCTAGAACCATTAAAAGACATACCCGACTTTCCAAATGTCACAAACTACCCAAAAGGCCTCCATTTAAGTTTCTTCACCCAAACTTGATACCAAATAAATCATATCTGGACTCATGAATGATCTCATTATTCATCCCTCCCTCCCCTGTCCTGAGTCCTTCTCACAACCTAAAAGGATAGTAGTAAGGAACTGTGCTTTTCCCTCATGTTTCTAACAGTAGAACTATATAAAGAAAATTTAAGAAGTGGAATAGCCACTCATTTAAATTGAAATCTGTGTTTACTTGTGACTGTGGATACATCTAAAGATCAAGAGAAAGAAAAAAAAGTCACCAATTACTCCGTCTGTATACATTATACTAACTTTCCTGGATTTGAAATTACAATTGCCAAACAGTACAAATCAGAAATGCTTTTCAGATGAAGAAAGAAAAAAGAATGAGCTATTCTAAATTTATTAAAAACCAATCTATTCTTTAATTCCTAATGTTTCAGATGATACTAACATATGCCAAAGTATATCAACTTGTCAAAATATGTTATCAAGAAACGGACTTCAAAAAAAATATACGATCTAAGTAAAACAAAGTTTTCAATGGAATCCACAAGAGCTAAAGGATAAGCAGTTACACCATTTCAAACAGAAAAAGGCTGAATGTGTTTGTTTTCCTTTTTATTTTTATCCAAACATTCAGGGTGAACTGATTTTCTTTGTTCAGTGTTTATTATTTCACCTTTTCTGAAGCAGAAACCAAAATACTTTGATAAATGGGAGAGTCTGGTAAACAGACCCTTGGACATTAGGGTTCAGAATTACAAGTCTTAATATATTTTAATTGTCCATTTTTCCTGAAGTCACCATCACCATGATTCGATTTCTTCTTGTATGAAAGGGTATGATAACACCAAATACAACCTTACTCTAATGCACACTTTTATGGAACCAAAATGGCTCTATAATACATGCAAACAAGAAGGGTTGAGAAATGCAAAGGAAAACTGCAGAAGATAGCTGTTCTTCCTGGAAATACTACCATCATACTTTACTCCACTGATAGTCTATTTGGTCAACCCAAGTTTTATAACTCCAAAGATAGATTATCTCTGCCTGATATCAAAACTACTTGCAAATACTTTTTTTCCCCTTCAGAGATCCACTAACATGATTATCAGATTCAGACTAATCCAGAGTAGCTTTTCTATACCACCCAGAGGAAACCAGGCAGTGCAGCTCTTGAATTTAACTCAGTATTTAATAAAAAGCTCTACTTCTTTGTAGCTTCCCACACTCAAATATGCTACAACTCAAACTGCTCTTTGAGTTGTGGCACATTTTGCTACACTTTGCTACTAACACAGTTTCAAAAAAGTATTGAAATAAATAGGCTTGTATAAACATGTCTGCTTTTTTAATAAAGGACTTGCCCTAAATACCAAATTAATCTATGTAATTCCAGGAAAAGATGATGCGTTTAAAAGAAATGTCTGGAAGAACACACAAAGCTTACAAAAGTAATATACAAAGCACAGGCATTACTTACAAATGCCTGAAATATGAATATACTCATCACCCTACATAAGAACATGAGCCTCGATTTGGAATTCCCCTGAGCCACCTGGAGGAATGGTAAGCCAAAGTTCATCCTCTCTACTTGTTCATCCTGTTCCTTCCTTCTTAATATGTTCCTCAACATACTACCCTTTAAACCTCCTTAAATGTATCAGCATTTAAAAGTTACAAAAATCTTATTTTATCACTTGTAGTATTGCCACAATCTCATTTGCAATTAATTTCCACTGCATTTTTCATATATTAGAAGCTAAACAAGTTCTTGTGTGCTGGCTGGGAACCTAAGACCTACTCACAGTTATTTCTACTGCAAAAATGCATGGAGTTCCAAACATCCTATTAACAGGCTTGATCCATGATGGAGTTTCAGATTATCTTTACCTATCACGTCCTTACAGGAATTAAAAATGTTTAGGAAGTCAATGAAGGCCATCCTTGTTCCCTCCCCACAGATGTCCTTTCCCAAAATGTTCACACTGAGAAAGTTTTTCTAGGAAATAGGTCAAAACCTCCTTTTGCAAAGCAATTTGTCTCACTGATTAATTGATTTTAATTTTTAAAAAGCAAAATTATGATATCCTTGGCTAAATTACAAAATCTTTAGATTTTTACTATGTAAAATTTAATAAAAATTCAGCAATGGAAAACTGATCATCTATAAAAATAATGCCACCCCCCAAATGTGCAAATAACATCTATCTCAAAACAATGCTTCTTTACGAGGACAGGATGTGTGTGTGTACACACAATCATGATGTAGGATATTTGTTCTTCTTTCTCTTGACTAAAAATATGCATCCAATAAAGTAATAAAGTGACATTCTACCACAGAAAAGCATAATGTTTGATAAAATATCACTTATCTGTTTTGGCAAGAAATGAGACCAAAGTGATAGAGCTGGAAAAAATACTGCAATTTCACTAATTGCTAATAATTAATTTGAAAGGAAAAAAGAAAAGCCTTATTGTCAAGAAATAAAATCTAATGCTTCTGGCTGCAGTTTCAAATGTAGGGTAAGTATGTAAACAAACAGAACTGCCAAAATTGTGTGGTTATGATTCCAACACAAGAAAGCCAAAGTTAAAGAGCCATACAAATATTTGATATTTCCTGAGCTGATGCTGTAAATAACTCCACTCTGAGTAAAAGGCTTCTGTTGAGGTACGAGTCCTAACCCTTACCCTCTAAAGGGTGCATAATCTTATGAGTGCTACAATAAAATGGAAATGCTTATTAGGGCTATTAATTTATACTTTAATCATTACACTAAAATCCAACACCACCACCAGATGGTAAAAGTAACCCAAGAGAGAGATCTCCTAGACTGGGTCTGATGATTTACAACACAAAAGCCATAATTGGTAATTTGACCAGCTCATTAAGTCCAGTTTTGTGTTTACAATGGGAAGAAAACAAACAAAAAACTGAATACTTTCCTTCATCAGAAATGAGAGGCTACTGATTAAGAAGAAATTCTTTTGAAGTTTATTTTATTTTGAATTTTGGTGCCTGAGGAAAACCAAAAGATAAATCCAAACCTGTCAAGTGATGGGACTTCTGGGCAAAGTTTCAAGGAACAGCCATCCACACTGGCTGATTCCATTTCCTCTCTTTGAAATCTTCCTCAGTCTGCAATCTGGCCTCTTCTTCTAGAGCAACATCGACACTGTTCTTTTCAAGGTTAAAAAATGACCTCGTAAATGCCAGATTCAATCTTGTCCACTTTTATAAACCCTGGGTCAAGTGTTACCACATCTGTGAAGTCATCTTTTTGTTTTTAATTTTATTTATTTAAGTAATCTCTACACCCAACATGGGGCTCAAACTCACAACCCTAAGATCAAGAGTTGCATGCTCCTCCCTGACTGAGCCAGCCACGTGCCTGGGAAGTCACCTATAATACCTTAATTGGGGTATAACTCAGACAGAGCTTGGAATCACAAAACCAAGGTTCCCGGTAATTGCTGCCTCACTGGACAGACACTCTGGATGTAGGCACCCTCCTTTCAGCTTTGAAGGCACAGTGCTCTACACATGATCAATACTGTGGAATAAATAAACTGAGGGCTTGCTAGGTTACCCAAGAAAACCCAATAATCATTCATTTTCTTTGAAATGCTTATAATAAGAATTAAACAACAGAGGGAAAAGCTTGAAAGGTTCCAGGGAAAGATTTTTTGGTTAGAGATTTAAGAAATCCACTACAATTTCAAAAGGAAAATTCCCATATTGGCACACTATTATTTTGCTGATTTGTCTATAAGTCTTTAATATTAATGGTCCAAATTTACAAACTACCCTATGAAAATCAAACTTCATATATAATACTAATAAATAAGCACTCAATAACCTGCATGCCAGTGAGAATGGCCTATTGCCTGCTACGTATTTTAGGATAATCATGTTTGAAACATTTCACGCAGGAGTAGATAACTATATCCAAAAGGCACCAGAATACTCCAGAGTTTCTCATAATCCTTCTCTCATCAAAACTGCTTTTGAGAACCCAGAGCAGTAATGAAATGGTGACCTATCTGGGAACACCTAAAGCTACTGTTTCTATGGCCCCGGGAATTCCCTTCACCCTCCTTTACCTTCATATTTGGCTATGCACTGTTCTTGGCTGGAGGGCTTCCCAGGGCCACTCCCTAAAGCAGCCAACTCCCCTCCTCCAGTTTCCTCTACTCACTCTTGCCTGAGGTCAGAAACCCAATTAGCAGAATCCTGCAGTGGAGAATGGGGAGGCAGAGAGGAGGGATAGGAATAGTGAGGAGAAAGGAGGGAAAGAAAATCCACTGCACACTAAATCCCAACCACCGAGCCCTTCCCTTCTCCTTATCACTCTCAATGCCTTATAGTCTTTCTCAGAGCAAACCCAGCCCCCGATTTCCTACTCATTAGTCACCTCACCCTTTCCATAAACACTGCCACTCAGACTGAGTGGATTTGCTTCTGACTTGGTGGTGCTCAACCCCACCCTGGCAGATGCTCCTCCCTCAGCACAAAGAGGAGCTGAGAGGAAGAATTCATCCAACACAAGGGAAGTGGAAGCCAGTACAGTAATTAATGGTTAATATAATTTGGGTGCTAAACTGCGTCCTTTACCAATATTTCCAAAACTGTTTCTTTGGACAATACACTCTAGGTTCCAAATTATGAGAAACTTTTAGAATACAATCCTGGGGTGCCTGGGTGGCTCAGCTGGTTAAGCGTCCAGCTTCGGCTCAGGGCATGACCTCACAGTTCATGGGTTCGAGCCCCGCGTTGGGCTCTGTGCTGACAGCTAGCTCAGAGCCTGGAGCCTGCTTCAGATTCTGTGTCTCCCTTTCTCTCTGACCCCCCCCTGCTCGTGCTGTCTCTCTCTGTCTCTCAAAAAAAAAAAAAAATTAGAATACAATCCTATTTGTAACTGGGAACTGTATATAATTATTTCCTGATAAATGACAAAGAGGTTATGAATTAGTAAATATTAAGCTGTTGAGTTCATGAAACATCTGTCTTCTAAGGAAGGTGACCATATGAGCTACCCCTTGCTCAAGAGTGTATGTTTACTAATCCAGAATCTGGTTGGTTATATATGTGGACTCTGTAAAATTAGTAAATCTCTGTGAACCAATCTCCTCTGGAGAGCAGAATCTCTTCCCTGAGGATCGAGAAACTGTTAAAGACATGTTTTTGCTCTTTCCAGCAGAACAATCTTACACAGGGTTCATAATGTGTTTTTTCTTATTATTTTAGAACCCTACTGGATTGAACTTTAATTACAGCAAGGCAGAGATCTATATATTTTCAAAACTAGATTACCAAAAAGGATTTCTATTTGCATCCACTCAGCTCACCTGAAAAGTATGTCCCACTTCTCATTTACCTTATTTTAGGGTGTCCAGGTATCCTCCTCATGAAGGCTTGGTTTTTGCTTTCTCTGTCTATTCAATGTTGTTTACAAAAGGCACAACCTCCCAGGAAAAGCCGTCAGTCTGACCCTATGACTGAAGGCTCCTAATTCAGCTGGCACATTTCAAGAGCCTCAAGGCTGGCTCCCTGCTCGAGGCCTAAACAAAAATCTCTGTGGAAAGCCAATTCAAAAGCAGAGCTCACTCACTCTTCACCAGGCTGCCCTACTTGACAGCCTGTAACCTGTCCAAAGCAGCCCTCAGTTTCCTGTGGCCTTGAGAAAGAACCCTCCTTAAGAATGCCATCCAGCTGCAGAGGCTGGCTGTGCACATTAACCCCTTCCAACCTGGTTTTCCACCACCACCAGAGCAGCAGTGCCCTGTGTAAGAAACATAGCAGAAACAGGCTGAGTTCCAGAAGTTTACAGCTGGTGTTAGCTATAATGACAAATCCTTGGGATTTAAGCCTGAGGGCCAATGAGATGGCCAAACTTCCAATTTCAAGAAACAAATTTCATCTTAGCTAAGGATAGTACTACACCATAAAGAAGCCAAATTAATTTCCCTTTCTCACAGACAGACACACTCTATACAAAAAAATATTAAAAGGAGGGCAATACCAACAAAACTGTTCCATGGACAGAAGAGCAAGCATGAGAATACACTTTTTTTACGTTGGATACTTAATTTCAATTCTCTGTTAAAATATTTATGCCAAGGAAAAGGCTTTTGCCTAGGTACTAATGTTCAGAGTAGACAGTTGTAAACAGAATGGAGTCAGCTATGACAAAAGTTAGGCAAGGAAGGTTAAATCTTTTATGGGTCAAAGGAGGAAGAATAGCGTTTATGAGTAGAGAAAAATGTTAGGAGAGCATCTGAAAGCCAAAAGAAATTAGAACAATTTCACTCGGTTCACTAAGATTTTGCTTGACAGTTTTATTTATTCAATTCTCCTGATAATCCTTTAAGCCCCTACTATGTGCTATATATCTTAATATTTTTACAAAAGTCCCACTGTAAGATCTGAATACTCGAATGCTTGAGGTTAGTGACCTAAGAACATGAATACTTCAAAAAGGGTCTATGTGCTTTCTGTTAAACACAAAACACTTTAAATGCAATGCAAAGGCCCCTCTTTGTGACTACAAAGAGGAAAAAGCAGCAGCAATGGTTGCTTTTTTTGCCTCTTTTTTGTTCGTTTTCTCATCCAAACAACATCTACTCATCCCTCTGAGCCCCTTGGTTGGCTTCAGGAAGATGAAAAGATATGACTCAAACTCTTCTTGGAGCTTAAAACTGAAAACAGAACATCAGACATACCAATTAATTACACCATAAAACACACAGAGAGAAAGGCTGTAAGGATGCCACAGCATAACAGGGAGATTAGAATAGGAAATTGCTACTAGGTCTGTAAAAGCTTCATGAAGCCAGTGGTTGCTGAGCTGGATGGATAGAGTAGATGGGTACACCAGAGGTAGGATGTACATACACAAAACTGAGAAAGGATAGCACCTTTCCACTTCCTGCATTTTTCCTATGTCCATGTGAAATCAGCAATTAGTCCTCAACAAGCAAAATAACTAGTATCAGAGTAGGAAATTTTGCAAATTTAGAGGTTTTAACTGACAAGGGCACCATAGGCAAATGCATGGATTTCAAACTTTACAGATTCTTCTTACACCTAACAAATAAACCTCATTGAACTGGCCAATTTCCTCCCCTACATCCCTGCTATGACTTCTAAGTCGGTGCATTGGCGGCCCTGCAAACTCACTCTTCTAGGTCTCTCTTGTACTGTCTACACTACCACTGGTCCAAATTCTTTGAATCAGCTACTAAAACAACTCAACTACTTCAAGCTTGCATTGAAAATATCCATTCTGGCTATATGATAAAAGAATATTGTAGTTTGGAATAATTTAATATATGCTTAACTAAACCACTCTCTCACCAAGTGATTTTTTTCCCCATCTCACAGGGTTGCTTCAGGTTAATTTCAGTTAAAACGCAGTGTCTGTCTGGCACCTAAGTGTTACCTGGAATGCTGATGTCTGGGTCCAAGTTGCAGCTGGCCATCTGAAGCCTCATATGGCTCTTCCACCTCATACACATTTGCATCAGTGTCCTCCATGCTTCTGGAATTTTGCCATTCTAATTCAGGAGTTTTCCCTATGGCCATAATAAATGGCAAGTTCTCATACCCTGGTATTTCCTCATAATGGCGTATATTTTCATACTCTGGTGCACAGCCACTTGTAATAGATTTGCAAGGTGTCTGAGATGATGGCTCCCTGGAGAGCATTTGGTCATCCAAAGACTCAGCTCTTGGTCCATTTGCTGTACTGATCTGGCCCCGAGACTTTTTCTTCTTCTTTTGGGAGTCTAGGCTGTAGTTATCTGCAGAATATGCTTTGATGGGCTTACTTTTCTTTTCTTCTACCGATGTGCCATTCCAATCACTTTCCATCCCTTTCCGCTCACCACCTGAGAGGCTGCCTGTGGTTGTATCTCCAACTTGGCTATTCTTGAACCAAAATTTTTGGAAGTCACTCTTCATGAAACAGATGGACAGTTTCATGTTGAGCAATTTCTTTAAAGAGTTTTTCTTTTGAGAGTCTTTGCAAGGCTTGGTGCACCTCTCCATATCCACAGCAGATAATGATTTCGCTCTAGGCTTAGTTATGGCAGTTGAAGGCTCACTATTTGATGATACGGTGACAGACTTTAAGGATTCTGGGTTCCCTGAAAAGGGTAAAATAGGATGAGGTAATTTCCACACTGGCTTTTCTGAAGCCCGTTTAGTCATGTCAAAAGAGGACGACATACCATGGTTTTGGGCACACAAATGCCGAAGGTGATTTCTTTCTAGACCCTTCTCTGAATTATTTTCTTTATTTGAGGGATAAGAACTTTTCTCCACAAGCTCCTCTGAGGCAGCCTTTTTAAGTACTCCTGCAGCAGGCAAGCTGTGTCTTTGAGGTTTTTTGGGGACAATTTTTGAGGAACTTTCACCTTTTATTGTAGATTCCTTTGGTATTTGAGGGGTAGACACTCCCAGGTTACAAGCAGTAGGCAAATGTTCATTGCAAGTTAATTTGAGTTGCTTAGGGAGGCTCATAGATAAAGCACTGCATCTTATAAAACTGGTCCCTTTGTCCACAGCAAGTGGCATACCGGAACCATCTACTCTCTGGATGTCAGAACTCAAATTAGAATCTGTTTCTGTTTTTTCAAAGGAAGATGTTTCATGACACATAACTTTCTGTGGATTGACTAAATCTTGTCCGTCACTATTGGAATCCACATTCAGTTCACTTTTATTTCCTGGTTTCACTTTGTCCACTTGTTCCTGGTTACACAAAACATTCTGATGAAGAACACCGATTTTACTGCTTTTCAAACCAGTGTCTAAAAGACAAGAAGGGTTACTGTCTAAATTCTCTGGTTCTTCAGTACTTTCATTAGGAACATCTATATACTTTTGGCGTAATAGACGAGCAGCCCGTGTCTTTCTGGGCTTGGGAGTTGGAAATTTGGGGGTATATGGTACTAGGTGAATTTCTAAGGGACCAAGATCTTTGACTTCTGAGTTCTTACTAATTCCATCTGAAGATGGAAAAGTACTTTTACCATTTTCCAAAGCTTCTTGTTCAGATGAATGAAAGCAACTATTGCTTTTTTCACTGCTATGTTGATAAGTTTCATCACTAGGAAGCTGTAGGTGGCAGTGGTGATGATCAGGAACTTTTTCAAGGCTGGACAGGGAAGGTGACAAATCTGCAATCTCAATTCTGAATTGCCTGCTGGAATTATAGCCATCATTCATTTCTGGGTTGTCTGTGGATCTGTGCTTCTGTAAGGAAATAAAAGGTGATGCTCGTTGTGTTAAAACATCTTTGAGCTTCTCTTCTAGGATGTTTGCCTTTAACACTACTCCACTCTGGCTCTTGGCTTTTTCAAACTTAGAGTCACATTTACTCCTTGTTTTTATAGCTGAAGAGGACTCATCAATTTTACTATTTTCTAAATTTTCTTGCATTTCCAGGGGCTCTAAGATAAGCTGCTTCATACACAAATGTTCTCTATTCCCAAGTTTATGGATACACTGAGAATTACAGGAACACACTGGTAAAATATAATCGCTGCTCTGATGCCCTACATTTTTACAATGAGAGTTGTCAGCATTTTCAGGTAATTCCTGTTTATGCTCCTCCAGGTTCACAATGATTCTCCTTGATGGTGATTGCCCGATGTCTCTAACAGGTGAGTCCTTCAAAACCTTCGGTTTAGGGGCTATTGCTGGTTTGGTTTTCTTTGTTGACTGTGGAACATTAGAAATCACAATATCGGGTTTAGGCGCAACAGGAGGTGGAGTGGGCTTATTATTTGGTACCACAAGCTTTGGCTTGGGGGCCACTGGTGGCTTCTTAATCTCTAGAAAGGAAAAAATAATAATTTGATGACAAAAAGAAAACACCAAAACCCAAAGCAAAAGATGATAAATGATTAAATCTGGTAAGATTTTTACTTTTTTTTTTGACAATATGGTGAACTTAACATTTTACTAGGCAGATTATGTTACATGAAAGAATTGACATTACTCTTGAAAATTCCTTAAATTGTCCTTCAATTCCAATATATGAAGCTTTGGGTAGAGTGTACATTTCTTAGCAAGTCCTAAACAGTTTTTCTTTTAACTCTGGAACAGATTACCATATCTTCAGTAGACACTAAATGCAATCATTGGCTTCTGCTTTGGGACCCTACAGAAGAAAAGTACTTTATTTGCTGAATGCTAAGTGAGTGAATTTGCCTAAATTATATGGAGATGGAACTCTTTAAGTTCGCCTATCAATAAGCAGTAGTATTCTTCAACTTCAATGATATACCATAAGAGTTGTATAAATGCTTTTTCTCAAGGATCTACCTCACTAGAATCCCAAAACTATCTTAAAAAGGAATACAGAAATCAAAAATTTTCCAAACTTAAAAACAAAAGTAACTTTTCTGTATTATTTGATTCATTAGAAAGTTGGATTTCTCTGTACAGAAATTCACATTCAGGATTTTCATTATAATCCCTCACAGACCTTTGTTTTTTAATAAGTCATGTGTACAGGTTCTATACCATGTCTAATCAATCAGAGTTTCTGGGAATACAGCCCAGACACATGTATTTCTTTCAAGTTCCACATGTGAATATACTGTGTACCCTGAATTAATAATGACTACTGTAATACACGTAAAAGATGACCGCACACATGCAAAAGATGACCACGATTTCAACTGCAGCAATCCTCCCATGACATTATAGAAAAAGGACTTAATAAACACCTATTATACAATGCTAGATTTATACTGACCTGGTCCTAGCCTAAAGGTACCTAATAAAAGCCTCACACAAAAGACCTATAAAATAAAGATATACAGAGCCCAAATATCTGTATTGTTTTTAAAAGTTCTTTAAGTTTTTCCACCTAAATTATCACTTATTACCTTGTCACATTTCCTCAAGGAAACCTAAAGTAAAATTATTTTATTTTATACTTCTTACGCTGCATGTTTGTTCCTCCAACAGGATCTAATGCTTAACAAAAACTTAATTTACTGAAAAAAAAAACCATAAATCTTTCAAAATATCTGTTGAACATTAATTACTTGAATACACAGAGGCTTTGATACTTCATTTAGCGATGATTTTCTTTTCAACAAAGGAAATCAGTCACAACACTTGGGAAGATATGACATGAAAGTGTGGAGGGGGGGTGGGTAGAGAAAGAGGGAGAGAATAGGGTGATCTACTTCCTTTTACCAATCAATTTCTCAATCCGAGGGCACGCGATGACATATGCCTTCTCATCCAATTCCTGGTATAATGTCATAGTAAAGAAGATAATAAAAAAATACTTCAAAAATAATTTAATACAAATTCCCAAAGCTATATAATTTCAGTTAGCTATTCAATACATGTTACTACTTTTAAGTAGAAAAAATTGTAAACCATTCAAAGCCAAATGATAAACCTTGTTATAATAGTCTATTAAATTAAACTCTTGACCTATTAAGTCTTAAGAGAAAGTATGATTGCCCTAGGCCTCTTCCCAACCTCCCACCTTACCCAAGATAATGAAAACTGACAAACTGTCATGTTGATTTCATTTTTGTAACCATTCTTAACATCTACCTCTGGGATTTTTGAAGGAATTAAAAAAAAAAGTGCGTTTTGCAAGATGGAAAGAGTTCTAGAGATTGGCTGCACAGCAAAATGAGGGTATTTAACACTACTGAACCATACCCTTAAAAATTATAAAGATGGAAGATTTATGTTATATGTATTTTACCACAACTAAAAAAACCCCCAAAAAACAAAAACCCACTGTCAGCAAACTAATCTTTTACTTTCTGAATCTTATAGCCTTGTCAAAAGCTTCAGGGCCATTTAACCAATTTGTGCTATTTAGTTAAATTGTTTCTTACTCTTTGGTAACAATTTTACTATTTTCTTTAAATGTGCCTTATACAAGTCATCATCCAAGAACCATAAATAAATACCTCTTCTCTCTCAGTTATAGAAATTCAAGCAAACATGTATGAGCTGTAGTTGATTCCTAACAAATGCAGCATAGCATATGTACCTAACACTTTCAATGCATACTCACTGAATTAAATTAATGACTGTGAACTTTAGTTTACCACTGTTAGTTAATTGTGTATTGGAGGAAGCATATTAACATAATTCAGCTGGCTAACCTAATTTGGTGCCTGTGTGAAGATCTGGTTGCCTCAATTTCCTTACTTGTAAATGAGGGAGTTGAACAGATCTCTAAAGTCTATATTATTCTGAGATTATAACTTCTGTGATCCTTACTTCAGGAGAATCTTTATATTCTCTAGTCCCTTTTCCTTATATGATGTTTCTTCAGTATGACTTTGTCAGTCTTCACCTCTAGAAGGCAAGCTCCAAGAGAGGAGGCATTTTGACATAATGCTCTATCCCCAATGCTGAAAACAGCCTGTCAACAGTCAAAGCTGCCACATACATACCCTTCAATAGGTCTCAGTAACAGAAAATTTCTTTTTTTAAAAAATCGATAATACCCATTTAAATGTAGAATAATATTTTGAAAAGTTAGCAGGGATCAACTTCAATAGGATTATTAAATGAGTTTTTAATTATTAGTAAGAGAGAGTATTTAAGTCACTGGTATAGCAATATCCAAAATCCTTTTAATAATAATAATTATTATTATTTAGTGGCTCTATTTCGAAAGAAATACAACACAAAAAATAACAAGTCATTATATTACGGCCTGCTCCTAAGTGCATGATGTTTGGAAATGAACCCAGCACCTTTGGATCTTAATACTGTATCAACATTTAGACCCAAAAGCTGTAGAGCAAAGCAGCAAATCTTTTATTTACACAGCTGTTTGGCTTCAGGGAAAAATAAGGTAAGAAAGTAAAGCACTAGTACCATTTTACTATTACAAACACCCTCGTCATCTGTTAGACACAGATGGCTTCACATGTGCACACCTTCTTGGCTACTGGACCAGCCAAAAGGCAAAAGCACATTAATGAGGTTGTACATGTTTTAAAAGATACAAGATATACACTGATAATTATCTCTCCCTTTTCATATACTGACTAGAATAATTCTAAAATCTCTATCATGGGCCTACTCTTTCACAGATGCAGAAAAACAAAGACAGCTCTTCTTCAGGATACATCTACCTTTGAAGTTCTACGACATTCATCCTATTTTTAGAAATGAAGCCAAACCATCCCAAATACATCAGGTTAGATTCAATATAAGCAAACATCCCCTCCCCCAAATGCAAATAATATTCCTAATGTTAATTAATTTGATTATTGTGCCAGAAAAGCATCATAAAGAGCTTCTAAGAATGGTAAACACATAATTTCATAAGAATGGAATGGAAACAAAACCCCAGTTCTCTTCCATGTTCTCCATTTAGACATGAGAAAGAATTGTAAAAAATCTTAACAGATGGACGAACAAAAAGGTAGTTAATGCTCCTCTGCAAGCCATGCTACAAACCAACTACTCAGCTAAACACAGGAAGTGTTTCTCTTTTAAACACCACAAAAATGTCTGTGGATGAATTGTAAAGCAGATAAAATATAAAAATAGCTTGCATTATTCTAGGGTAATTCAAATGAAAGAATCAAACTTCCAAACTGAGCCCTGAATCAGACTTACATACTTAAATGTCAAATGCTTCTGTACCCGTTCATTATAAACTGCTAGGACTAGAATTGAAAACGATACACTTAAGGTCTGAATATTTTAAATGTGTTTGAAACTCCCAAGGAGGGTAGAGCTAAAATGGCTGGCCAAGACTTTTAAAATTTCCAACCACTTTAAATTTAAATTAAGTGGACTGGGTCAGTGATAAAAATTAAAAGGTGAGGTACAGATATTTAAGACGAAAACAGTTCACCTCAAGTACGTAGAAAGTCTCCCCTTGGTAAGGAAAAGAGAGTTTATACACAGCTTGCACAGTATATGATAACATATCTCCTATACATACATGTAACATCAAATAAAAAAAATCCACAGTATCTTCTGGAATAACTTTTTGCCTTGTGAGCTGTAATCTGATTACATCTAGAAATGTAACCCTCCAATATATCTGTGACTTAAAAATAATACAAATCAGAACATTTAGAGTACTGTTTGACAGCTTCAAGTTGCAGAAACAAATGCCAAGAAAAGCAAAGAAAAATTAATCATACTTACGTGCTGATTCTAGAAGTAACTTTGAGGGGAAGCCTAGCACTATTGTACTATAAAACTTCCAATGAAGTGTTATTTCTTTAAACGTGGGCAAAAACATAAAGAAAAAATCCACAACATTTAATGCATTATTAAGTTCTGGTTTAAATATTAACCTATAGTCTTAGAAAGTGCTTTTTAAAAGTGCTTTTTAATAATAATTAGCAATTACCTTACTAATCATTTGGAAAATAAGAACTGTCCCTTAAGACCGTTTAGAAATACAACGCCAAGAATTGCTCAAAATTCACACAAAGGTAAAATACAGGCTTTGTCATCCGGATGAAGAGAAAGGACTATGGGAGGCGGACAGAAAATAAGACTGAACCGGGTAGAAACAGAAAAAAACAAACAAACCATAAAAACTGGAGGTGAACAAAACATTGCCATCGACAATTCCACTGTCCTGCTTCTCAGGTAACAGAAAAAACCACCAGGAGAGGAGTCACGATGTCTAAACCTCCCCATTTAATAAGGGTCAGGGTTTCCAGTTGATACTCGGTTCAAAGCGACTCAGCGCGGTGGCTGAGTTCAACACTCCGGGAACACTGCCCTTTCCTAGAATAACTGATTTCTCAACATGGGAATCTGAGCTATTTTCACACGCAAAGGCAAAGTCGCCCAAACTTTAGGGCAGACGAGCAGATGTCTCCCTCTTCACGTTTAGTGATTCACCTGGCGCAAAGAGCTCCCAGTGCGGGTCTCCGGGTAAAGGGAGGTCCCAAGGGAAACAGGATTTCCAACCAGCCCCTCTCGGCAGGAAGGGACGACAAAATTCGGCAGTACACGCCCTCGGCTCCGCACTTGCCACAGCCCTCGGGAAAGGCGAGGGGAACACCGTTCACCCACTCCTGAGGAGAAAGTTGCTCAAGAGCCCAAGACCAGCAGCGCTCGCTAGAAACTTTCCAGCGGCAGCCCGAGCGCCGTCACTTACCCGCGGCAGAAGTCATGATTCCCCGTGCAGCTCGCTTCCCCGTTCGCCCCCCTCAATCCACGCTCCTCTCACAGTCCATTGTTTCAAGAGTTCTCTTCAAGGAGAGAAAACCCTCAGTCAGGACCCGCATTCCGTCCGGCGGTCCCGGGGCGCAACCAAAGCGCCGCACAAAGGACGCGGCTGGCTCCAGAGACCCAGCGGCGCTCCCGGGCGCGAGCCGCAGGCGGCGGGCGGGCGAGCACGAGCGCCTCCCAGCAGAGCTCGGGGAGGACGGCCAGGCGCGGGCACGAGCAGGGCTCACCGCGGCTCCGCCGGCGCTCGCCCCACTCAAGCTCCAAAAAAAAAAAAAAAAATCAGTGCTTCAGGCGCCCCCTGCTCGTGGCGACCGTAAAAGGCGGACAAAAGCTACAAAAGCTACAACCTCCTCCAATCACTGGGCTCAAGCTTCCTCCCGTTCCTGCCCCTCCGGCCCACACGCTTATCCGTTGCTCCAATAAGTTGTCCTGAAAGGGGGCGTGAGCTGCGATGCATTCTGGGAATTGTAGTTTTCTGAACAAACGGGACAGTCGGTAGCAGACGCCGGGTTGCCGCCTGTTCTCCCGCCTTCATTTCCCATCGTGCTGAGGCGGGTGGCATGGCGGAGAAGGATGACACCGGACTTTGACGAAGAGGTGGTTTTTGAGGTAAGGGGAAAATGGCGGTGGGTGTGGATTGCCTTTGTTTGAGAAGGACAAGGGGGAAGGCGAATGGCCGATCCCTGGACAACAGATCGGGTGACGCTCCTGCCCGCCTCGGTCTTCGAATCTCGGCGATTTCTGGGCCTAGTGTTGGTGGCAGCCTGACAGGTGTAGCCCCAGGCTCCCTTGTCGCGGCTGCCTCTGCCTCAGGCCCGCCCAGAATTCCCAGCTGGGCTCCGTTGCTAGGTCGGTGGACCGGCGCCCTGCCTGTTCCTTCCCTGGGATGTATACGCCCGCCGGCGTACTCTTCCCGAGCGGGGCGGAGTCCTAGCGTGCATTTTGGATATTCCTGAATACAAGTTAGCCTCCCCTTTTTCCTCCTCGATCTTTTGGCTCAGTATCCAGAAGTGCCTCAGGTCACCCTTCACGGTCGAGGCGTGGCCCTCGTAATGAAGGCAGCAGGTGCCAGTTTTCTAACACGTTTTAGAATCTGTGTGTGAGACCTACTGGGAGTGTTTAGGACCGAGGAATATCAACATCTAGGTTCAGTTCTTTTGTCCTTTGCTGTTGCGCTAGGTGAAGCCAGTTCTTCTGGCTCGAGGCTCTGGGTGTGAGTGCTTTTGTGTGGGACTATTTTAAGACGTTCTCTGCCATCTTGAATGAAACACACACACACGCAACTGGCGAGGTTTTTGTTGCCATTTATGTATCAGATGCAGGGGAAACCTCACACCAGATAGGTATATTGCAAATATGTATGCTTTATGTTCACTCATCCAAATAGATTGTAAGAAATTTTTTAAAAGAAATGGCCTATTCCATACAGTGAGAGAGAGGCGCTAAGTGCAGAATGATAAATGTTGAAATATGTATAAACTCGTTGGAGGATTGCAAACAGCAGTCTATTCTTCTGGTCTCAGAGAAACTACACCCAGTACATGATACCCGGAGATAAATCTTGAACTATGAATCGTATTAGACAGACCGAAAGGAGAAAATGCATTTCTGGGAAAGAACTGAATGTGCCATGGTTAGGAGGTGTGAAAGTACCTGGTGTGGATTTTTTTCAGGGGCATGAGTGGGAGGAGTCTCTATATAAAGTGGTTTGATGTGGCGGAAGATAGGGCCATTTTACCAAAATGAAGAGTCTGGATTCGAGGAGCTCGTTAGGGAAGACAAGTGTTTGAATTTGGAAATGAGAGAAAAAATAATGGAATAATGGCTTGGACAGATAATTCTAAGGCAAAATCAAGGAAACAGTCACAGATTGAATGTGGGAACTGAAGGAGAGACAAAAATCTAGGTTACTCAGATTTCTAGGATAAAGAAAACTGGGCGGATGTTATTTTGTTTACCCTGTTTTCTTAGGTTTCTGAATAATAGTAATGAATATTCGAAGGACATTTCCTTATAGAAAATAAGCCACAAAATGAAAATCATCCATTTTCCTACCACCCAAAGATGGCCACTATTAACGTTGTGTTCTTACAGACTTTTTTAATGCAAATGTATGATTAATGTGTGATATTTTTTAAAGTAAAATGTATCATACCACGTAGAATTCTGTATGTATTTTTCATTTAAATTTATCATGCGTTTAACTATTCATTTCTCTTTGAAAACATTATTAATAACATAATATCCCAGCATGTATGTATATCATAATATAACCATTTCCCCATTATTGGATAGTTATATTGTTTCAAAATACCATTGTATCAACACTGATATGATTTCATCTTTTACTACAACTCTGGTTTTTCCTTAGAATAATTTCTAGAGGTGAAACTACGGGGTCAAAGGATATGACAATTTTTTAAGACTTACATAGAAAGGTTATATTAATTCATGTTTACATTAGGAATAAGAGTACTAATTTCACCAAATCCTCAGCAACAGCATTTTTAGTTTCTTTTAATCTTTGCTAATTTGATAGGGGAAAATAGCATTCCATTGTTATAATTTATATTTTGTGCATTTATTGGAGCTATTTTTCTTTTCCTCCCTGTTTTTATATTTTTTGTCCATTTTCCTATTGGCTGCTAGCTTCTTAAAAACTGATTTGCATGAGTTCTTCATATATTACTTAGCCTTATTATACTTGTAGAATACAGTTTCCAGTCTGCTGTTTAATTTATTTGCCTTTTGTCATATACATTAAGCTTTTTTGCAGCCTAACACTAATAAGAAAAGTGTACAAATCTTAACTGTGTTCAGGTAGATGGATTTTAACAAGCTGAACACACACGTGTAACCAGCAGTAGCCAGATCAAGAAACTGAACATTACTAGCACGCACGCCAGAAGCTACCTCTTATTTCTTTTGTCAGTTCTGCCCACCTAAGATATAACCATTATTCAGACTTGAAATAACTTAGTTTTGTCTATTTTTATAGTTTATACACTGTGCAGTTCCATTCATATGTCTCTTTTTTGGCTAACTTTTTTTCTTTCTGGTTTTGTTAAATTCATCCATGTTGTCATGCAAACATTTTTTAATTTCTCCATAGTATTCCATGTGAATGTATGACAGCTTTTTAATCCGTTTTCCTGTTCATGGCCTTTGAGTAGCATCCAATTCAGGACTATTATGAACAGTGCTGCTTAGTATATATGTTTTGTTGAACATATTTCTTTAAAAAAAACTTTAAGTTTATTTATTTATTTTGAGAGAGGGAGAGCATGAGTGGGGTAGGGGCAGAGAGAAAGGGAGAGAATTACAAGCAGGCTCCATACTGTCAGCCCATTGTGAGACTCCAGCTCAGAAACCACAAGTCATGACATGAGTCAAGGTAAGAGTAGGACGCTCAACCAACTGAGTCACTCAGGCGCCCCTTGTTGAACATATTTCTGTTATATATATATACTTAGATATGCAATTACTGAGTCATAGGAAATGTATGTTTACCTTTTGTAGGTATTGCCAAATATTCCAACCCAGTTGTACCAGTTTATACTCCTACTAGGAGTCTATAAGAGGTCTAGTTGCTCTACATCCTAGCCAACACTTGCTAATATCAGTTTTTTTTAAAGTGTATTTATTTTGAGAAAGAGAGAGAGTGTGCAGGTACACCCACATGCATGCATAAGCTGGGGAGGGGCAGAGAAATGGAGAGGGAAAATCCCAAGCAGGGTCTGTGCTGTATTACCATTGCATTTTCCTGATAAGGAAATTGAGAGTCTTTTTTATATATTTATGAGCTCACCCACTGTATATCTACTTTTGTAAAGTCAATTCAGGTTTTTTGTGTATTTTTCAATTGGGTTATCTCTTTTACTGATTTGAAGGAGTTCTTTATATATCCCTGATACAAGTCCTTTGTTGGATATGTGTACCTCAGATACCTTATCTCAGGATATGTGTGGCACTCTCTTAATAGTGTCTTTCAGTGAACAGAAGCTCTTAACTTTATTATAATCCAATTATACCTTTTTCTTTTATGGTAATTACTTTTAAAGAAATATTTGCCTACTTGAAGGTTACAAAAGTATTTTCTGTCAAAGGTTTATTTTACCTTTTGCATTTAGATCTGTCATCCATGTGGAACTGATTTTTGTATGGTACCAAGTAAAGGTCAACATATTTGTTTCTCAAATAGATGTCCCGTTAACCTGGCATTTACTCAACAGACCATTCTTCCACTGAACTACCATGTTGCCTTTGTGATAAATTAGGAAACCTTGTGTGGCTCTATTTCTGGATGCTTTCTTTTCCATTGGCCAGTTTGACCATGCTTGTGCCAATAACACATTATTTTAACCACTATACCTTTATTATAGGTCTTACTGTCTGATAGGATAGACCTTTCAGCTTTATTTTCCTTCAAGGTTGCTCTGGCGGTTTTTGGTGCTTTGCATTTCCAAGTGAATTTTAGAATAAGGCTGTCAATTTCAGTTTAAAAAAATGTACTGAGATTCTGATTGGGATTACTTTGAACTATAGGTTGATTTGGAGAGATTTGACATCTTTACAATACTGAATCTTCTAATCCATGAACATTGTTATTCTCACTTTCTAAATGAAGCAGTTTCATCTCTGTGTTCTAGAACTGATTTTACAAGCAGGGAGTATAGGGGAGAAAAATAATTTTCCCTCTACCCTTCTGACTTCTTGACTGAGAACCCCTAATGTACTAAACCCCTAATGTACTAAAAGATACATTAACAGAGAAAAACAAACGAAAGTTTATTAATATGTACATGTCCTTTGTACATGGGATATACTGTTAAAAACCAGAGCTAGACTGTATTTAAAGCAATAAAAGCAGATTTTACTCCCGACTATCACAATAGGTGAAAAGAGACCTCAGTGTAGAACCAGGCTCAGCTGTAAATATAGCCTGGGCAAGTGGGAATTTAATTACTAAGAGGAAACACTGGAGTGAGAGGGGTTTTGCGGGGGGAGGGTGCCTCGGTGGTTCAGTCAGTTAAGCGTCCAACTTCAACTTAGGTCATGATCTCTCTGCTCATGAGTTCGAGCCCCGCATGGGGCTCCAGCCTTGCGTCAGGCTCTGCTGACAGTGCAGAGCCCGGAGCCTGCTTCAGGTTCTGTATCTCCCTCTCTCATCTCAAAAATAGATAAACATTAAAAAGGAAAAAAAAGTGGTTTTGGCTAAACTGATCTAATAGGGGTGGGGTAGGAGGGGGTTGGGTATCAACCTGGGGGCAGGTAGAAAATGAGGAACCCAGTATCTATCAGAGTTGTTATGCTCATTATTAAGCTGAGAAGCCATGATCATGATCATAACCCACAAAGCTGGTCCAGTGGTACTGGAACTCCGAATCTATCCACTGTCTCTGCCACAACTGCCTCTGCATTACCAGAAAGCTGGTAACACATATTGGAATAAAGGTAACAAGGAAGAAAGAAGAGGAAGGAGGAAGAGAGAAAGAAAAAGCCCAATTTATATCTAGAATCCTGGCTGCAAGATAATTTGGGAAATCTTAACATTTAGCTTTCTTGTCTCTTTAACCTCTCCTCCCGTACGAAAATTTGAGTGGACATTTTTCATGTATTTGTTTTAATACTGTTGTTTTAATGTTTTTCAGAGTCAGAAGTCAAACTCATTTATGTTTTAAGACTTACTCAGAATGTCATATGCTACATTAAAATGCTACTTAAAACTCTTTTTTAAGGGTCTTGATTTAATATCAGTTTCCTGGAGAATTAGTAAATTTACTGTCTTTTCTTATAATATTGATCCAGAGGTCATCTTTGAGTCCTCCTAGTCTGGGAGGACTAGGGGTACACTGAAAGATGGTGTAGTGAAGGAAGGAAGGAAAGGAAGAATGAGATTCCCAGGTCCAGGTCCCAGCCCTTGCCCCCAAATCTGACCTTCATTTTATCAGTACTAGATTCCAGATATACCTTCGAAGTTAATTCCATTATCTTGGAACCTAACTACCCCAAGAGGCTCCAGTGGAAAGGACAGCGTAACCTCAGACTTGGACCTCTCAGGCTGAACAACAACAGAACAAAGTTTAGAAAATGATAAATAGCATATCTAACATGGGTACTCTGCAAAATAAATACTGAAATATCAATATCATCATTTTACTCTGTAATTGTTATCTGTAAGATCTTTTGAGAGTATGTAGTCTCCACTGGCCTTAGGCAGTTCTGATATTGCTCTTTTGTAGCTTTCAGATTTTTTCATTATAAATTAATTGCAGAAACTTTGAACCATTCATCGTATTTTGAATCCTTCCACTCCCAGAGCGAAGAGTACCTGAAAACAAGAACTTTTTATCTGAAGGACAAATATTTCTACCTCTTTGCATTATTTGTAGTGCATCTAAACCATTTCTTTGTAACTTCCCTATAGGGAGGGACAAAGTTGTCCTCAAGGGACTCTTTAATGGTAACCTTATTTCTATGGTTGAATTCTTCGGTTTTTGTTGAAATTCATTCTCTTTTACTTTGTTCATGACTGAGAAAGCTAATTTTTGCCCCTCTTATCTCGCTCTCTTTCCCTCCTTCACACTTCTCAGTAAATTATTAAATGTTAACTCTTTGTTGCCATTCTGTTCAGATGTACCTCCCTCTCCCCGCCCCCCGCCACCATCCCCACACTAAGTCAAATAAATGTGAGATGGCTCTCACCCAATCTCTCACATGTAAAAGTCAGTTTAAAAAAATCCTCCCTTGGGGCACCTGGGTGGCTCAGTCAGTTAAGCCTCCGACTTCGGCTCAGGTCAGATCTCACGTTCGTAGGTTTGAGCCCCTTGTCAGGCTCTGTGTTGACAGCTAGCTCAGAGCCTGGAGCCTGCCTGCTTCCGGTTCTGTGTCTCCTTCTCTCTCTGCCCCTCCCCCTCTCATGCTCTGTCTCTCTCTGTATCAAAAATAAATTTTAAAAAAACATTAAAAAAAAGTTTAAAAAATCCTCCCTTACTTGAAAGATTCTCCTTTCTTTATGTTATTTTTATATATTTTAATTTAAAAAATTTTAATTCCAGGATCCTTTATATATTTGAAGATTAAATATTATATGTAGATTCTTTCTATTTGCATTATTGATTTGACTAATGGAAGGAAACTTTTTTGTCTGTGAATATATTTGTTGACAGCATTTGGTATTTTGATAGTGGAATTGCTGTCTGGAATAATTATAAAATTTAAGGTATTGTTGTATCATATTATTTTCATTTAAAATTCATCTTCAGTTTCCTGTAGTAGATAAAAGCCCAAAATTGTATAAAATACTCTACTTCTGAATAGTAGCTGAGATTGGAAGCAGATCAAAATTTATGCTTTTATCACAATATGAAATTGAAAGAATACTTACTAATACAGTTAGTAAATTAGAGCCGTCTTGACATAAAGATTAAACATTAAGGTTAAAGCTAGTTTATTACCAGATGTTCAATAATAAATTTATTTAACATGAATTATAAAAATTATTCTTGGGGAACAAGTCTTTGCTTTTATCTGTCTGGGTCATGTTTCTTCCATTTTGGTTTCACATATCTTCAGATCTCTAATGAGGATTTTAACATTTAAAAAAGTAAAGTAGGGGCACCTAGGTGGCTCAGTTGGTTAAGCGTCCAGCTTCGGCTCAGGTCAGATCTCACGGTTCGTGTTGTCGAGCCCCGCATCGGGCTCTGTGCTGACAGCTAGCTCAGAGCCTGGAGCCTGTTTCAGATTCTGTGTCTCCCTCTCTCTCTGACCCTCCCCTGCTCACGCTGTCTCTCTCTGTCTCTCAAAAATAAATAAAAAGCCTTAAAAAAAAATAAAAAATAAAAAAGTAAAGTAAAACCAATGAAACAACAGTTGATTTGGGGCCAAAAAAAAGTTTAACATTAAAAAACTTTTTTGAGTTTATTTTTTTTTGAAAGAGAGAGAACACATGTGTGCAAGTTGGGAAGGGGTAGAGAGAGAGGGAGAGAGAGAATTCCAAGCAAGGCCCTACACTGTCAGCACAAAGCCTGACACAGGGCTCAAACTCACAAATTGTGAAATCATAACCTGAGCTAAAACCTAGTCAGACCCTTAACTGATTGAGCACCCAGGCACCCCAGTGCTTAAATTATTTTTATGGTTATCTTAGTATTTTTACATAGTTATATTAAAGGTCTTCATTTTTTTTAAGCTTATTTATTTAATCTCTACACCCAGGATGGGACTTGAACTCATAACCCCGAGATCAAGAGTTGCATGCTCTTCTCACTGAGCCAGCCAGGTGTCCCAAAGGCTTTTATTTTTTAAAGGCATTGGGGAAAGGGAACTAGCCTAGTAGTCATGAGACTGACGTTAGTTAGCAATGACATCTTGAATGAATCACTTAATTTCTCTAAAACTTGCTTCCCTTTTATTATAAAGGAGTTGTACCAAATCATCCTTTAGTATTTAATTTTTTTCAACTCTCATAGGTTGAGTAAATAAGAGTTAAGCCCTTAGAGTTCTCCATTAATTAGGAAATACAGAAAGAGATTCTGCTCATTTCTAGTCCATTTTTAGATCAGGAATCCTTACTAAATTTTCGTTTTCTTGGTTTTGTACCAGTGTCCCCATAGTTCCCAAAGTTGGGATTTTATTGATTAATTCCACACCATTAATCTCGTATCTCTTTAGCACCTTTATTGAAGTGGATTTTTTACTTCTATAATATCTTGCCCTGTCCTTTTAGTTTCACTCTTCCTTACAGATTCTCCCTTTCTGATGATAGTGCATAATACATTATTTTGAGAGAAAAATCTCTTCTTTATTTCTTAAGGGAACCACAAATTCTTTTTCCACTCTTTTTATTATCATTTGGGATAAGGAAAAAAGACAGTAAGGTTGGATGTGATCTAATAACATCCAAACCTCATTCTAATGTTTGTTGCATGCTCTTCTCACAACATGTTGCCAGTGTGTTTGATTTGATTCTGTTTTTTCTAATGTAGTTAAAAATGAGTTTACTTCTTCACCTTGCTTCTGCTCTGCATTCAGTAAGTGCCTGTTATATGCCAGTTGATTAAGCAGATATTAAATGATACTGAAGGTAGCATCAGAACTAGGAAGCACTCAATCAACCATTGCTACCTTCCTTTCTCTTAGTTAAGACCGAGTCATTGTCGTTCTTCATATTTAATCAGTTGAGTGTGTAAGCTGTGCAAGTCAGTTTTCTCCCTTTGTATCTCTTCAACTTTTTTTTGATGGATAAGTTTTGTTTTGGACTATATAAGATTGTACTTAAGTACATTTGTGCTATTGTATTGGAAAAAATGTAAAGTTACTCTTTTTAAAACTTTTTGTTGTGTATGACACTTTATGTAAGATTAATTGGACAAGATGCATTTTGATTAGAAAATTTTATCAGCCTGCCGTCAGGAAAATCTATGAATATATGTCTTACCTGCTGCTAGTTTACAAAAAATTTTAAGTAAACGTAATTAAGTAATATCCTTTAAAGACATTTAAAAAACCCTACTCTTCTATTACTTCTGCAGTTACTGAGTGGTAGTGAAGAAATTATGCTGAGGTTTTTTTCAAAGAGCTGCTTCTGATAGGAAAATGCTTAGTAATGATGAAGACACACCCTCCAGTTCAGTGGCCATTTTGTAGTGTAGTTCTTCTGGAGAAACAAGTGGGAACCATCAAAGAAAGAATTGTGTGGATCAGAAGAACATGGGCAAAAGCAATACATTCTCCATCTAGGTCAATTGGAGAAATTATAACTATGCTGTCCGTGAGTAGTTTAATTAGTAGAACCAAATTTTATCGATGCTTTTAGCTTACTTAATCTTTTTTATTTCTATGATTAGATTTGTTTTGCTCTCATTGAGGAACAATTAAATTAATGTTTGGATTCAGGGCTTAGGTATAGTAATTTAGCAGTTATGTTGAAATGTGTAAACTACAAAAAAGTATTTCCTGTTATTTTTAATTAATTTTGCATTATGATACTATGATATTATCTGTCCAAGGTTTAAGGTTGAGGGTGGGGGAAGCAGTGAGTAGTTATTTTCAAATTATGCTTTCTGATTGTGTACTGATTTAAAGATGAGTGAGAAGTCTGTAGAAATTCAGTATATTGACAATATAATGAATAGTAATAGGTAAATTTATTTTCCTTTGTAGGGTTTGTTATTTATGACAGTTTCAGCTCTTTATAACTAAAAGCATTTTCATTAAAAATAGAGAAAACAGCTACCTTGTGTAATTTGGTAATGACACTCTTCCTAATCAGCTTATTTTGTGATGTTCTGCAGTTAGCCTGGAAAGAAATAGAAAATCATAGCAACTGACAACAGGAGTTCCTCCTTTTCCATCATATTTCTCCAGAAAATTGCTGTTCTATATATGATAATTACATGTATACCTATAGCTATAAGCTGTATTCAAAGAGAAAAGACTTTTAAAATATTTAAAAATATTTGTAATAGCTAGTAAATAATTGTTGCCAGGCAAATATCCTCCATCAAAGCCCTTAATTATAGAAAATACTTTTTTTCATAAAGATTTTTTTTTTAATAAAAGATCTTTTTAGAGGTTCCTTTGGCATGGCAGAAACTTTTAAAAATATGTAACTTACATTATAGTACATTCTTTTCTGATGAAATTAACAACAGATATAAATCTTTAAAGAAAAATTACCTGTGAGTAATTTGGTGGATTCTTTTAAAAGAGAATGGAAACAAAGCCTTCTAGGTAAGCACAGGTTTATTATAAATTGAAGTCTTCATTGACAACGTCACTCCTATATCATACACTTCCGTGGCTCTGTGCCAATGCCTCCTTGTTTCCTACTGCCTTCTGTTAGTAGCTAACTGCCTTTTCCTACTGCTGCTTGTGTTTAATATGGACTTGCAGAGATCAAGTGACATCTCACATCTGACAACACTTAGGATTTGATATTGTACTGACATTTTAAATAATGCAACTGTGCAATAGTTGACTAGATGATTAATTTTGATATAGAAAAGTACACAGGCTCATTCAATTCATTTGCTAAACTAACAATTCAACACCTTTTTTATTAGGCCTCATGCTGGGAACCTTTTTGCGTACAAATAACACATGAATATATTCTCATTATTAAAAAGTCAGAGAATACAGGGAAAGCATCAGCCCTCCCTTAATCTTCTTTTTCTTCTCCCATTACCCTTTTCTGCCCAGAAGTAATCACTCAAAGGAGTTTTTTGCCAGATGATTTTCAGTGCAATTATATTCATATATATATATACAAATATTTACGTGTAATACACATAGAAATGTTGTATAATTTGACTTTTTATCAAGTAAATTGGTTCCAATTTTTTTTTTTAATTTGAGAGAGAGAAAGAGCATAAGCAGGGGAGGGACAGAGAGAAAGAATCCCAACAGGCTCCATGCCCAGCGCAGAGCCCAAGGCGGGGCTCAATCTCTGGACGCTGGGATCATGACCCAAGCTGAAATCGACAGTTGGATGCTTAACCGATTTAGCTACCCAGGCGCCCCTGTAACGGAGCTTTTTAATGGCTATTGTAGTCAATATTCTTGTGTGTACAGTTAAGCATTCTTTTATATCTATAGGATAGATGCCTAGTAGAAAAGCTAGATCAATGGATATATTTTTATTTTTATATACTCCCATTAATGACGTCGGAAGCATCTTTTTCCTTTACACCCTTACCAACACTAAACATGGTCAGACTTAACCATTGCCAACTATCAGGTTAAAATTATGTCTTTGTTTGAATTTGTACTTAAATCAAGGGTAAAGTCTAGCATGTTTTTATTTGTATTCACCCATTTGTATATTTTTTTCTTTGAACTACCTCTTTATATCCTCTGCCCATATTTTCAGTTTTTAATATTTTCTTACTGGGTTATATGGTTTTATTATACATTAAAGAAATTAGTTTTATCATATGTTGGCCATATTTTCTCTTCAGTGTCATAAGAATTGTTTTAAAAACTCAGTGAGATAGCCTTGAGAATTATTTGTAAGAATAAAGTACTGTTGTTTTTATAGTCCCAAGATTCTTTGCAGCCAGTTTCAAGGTTTGTGTAATCTGAGGTAAATACATATAAATTGTAACTCATCTGAAGAGAAATGATTGGGAATAAAGGTAGATATCAGGTGAATTATGCTTTGTTGAATGTTTTAACTTAATCTGTTAGAAAATTTTAAAATTAAAAGTCCAGGGGCGCCTGGGTGGCTCAGTCGGTTAAGCCTTTGACTTCGGCTCAGGTCAGATCTCACGTTCATGGGTTCGAGCCCCGCGTCGGGCTCTGTGCTGACAGCTAGCTCAGAGCCTGGAGCCTGCTTCTGGTTCTGTGTCTCCTTCTCTCTCTGCCCCTGCCCCTCTCATGCTCTGTCTCTCTCTGTATCAAAAATAAATAAAACATTAAAAAAATTAAATTAAATTAAATTAAAAGTCCAGTTAAAAAAAGATATAAAATACTGTATTACACTGTTAATGAATTTATTTAAAATTAAAATTAGTTGCGATGTAGTGAAATAAATAACAGCTTGGCTCTGTAGGCCTGTGTAGATTCAAATCCTGACTCTATTATTTCTATGACCTTGGCCAAGTTACTTGTTCTTTCTATGCCTTAGTTTTCCTCTTTTCTCAAATGAGTTCTGCCTCATAAAGTTATTATAAAGGTGAAATGAGTTAACACATAAAAATGCTTAGAAGTGTGCCTGGAACTTAGAAGTGAGCGTAGATACTCAGTAACTGTTTGGTACTGCTGTTTGGGGGAGGAATTCATGGGGGAGAGAATCAACCAAACTTATGTGAACTGACACTGATCATTCTCTTATGAGAAAAACAGTGCATCTCAGTAGTATTGAACAGAATTCGCAGTCTCCACTGGCATTTCCAAACCAGAATTCAACACTGTTGTAACCTAAGAAATGGGCAGCGGAGTGGGTCAAGGACCGGTTCAGACTCCTCCTGTGCATGGCCCCGTTGCCTGTGGAAAACTGCAGCACTGGAATACTTGCTTAATTTTGTTTGTGTGATCTTGATCATGTTTGTGCCTGCTCTGTCACCCTTGGTGACTGGATTTCTAAATTGGTAATCTATCACCTGTAGATTATTTTTCTTCTTTGCATTTATACCTGAAAATTTCCCTTTAGTTTTTCCCTGAATTATTCCCCATTGTTTCTTTGTTAACCCTAAGCTAATAAATATAGAACTCTTTTAAGGATGAGTAAACAGAAAAGTCAGAAGGGAAAAAAATCCAGATTTGTGTTTCCAAATTAAAATAACTATAGTTCTATAAACTTAAAGCCTCCAGTGAAAGGGGAGATGAGGACAACCTGAAGAGAGGAAACAATACCCTGAATTAAAAATTGTACAATGCAGAATCAGCATTTTGAACCTTAACAGTATACCATCTGATATATAAATATGTTGTTAACCATGTCTTTTACTTTCTGCATTTATCATCTCAGGACCTCCCTGACCCTGGAGGGATTGCCTCTCCCAGAGCTAACCAATTCCTGAGAGACAGCAAACCATTCATCTAGATAACATACCTCTCACCTGGCCAGACATATCTGCCCTAGTCATCCAAGGATCTGATACCAGATGACGTACTAGGGACAGCCTCTATGCTTCAGAGCCTGCTGAAATCAACTAGCCAGTTTTAAGCCTGCTTACTTTGCCTTGCTCATTCCTTCTCAGAGAAACCACAGTAAAGGCTCATAATTTCCTCCCCCACCCCTCCTGGCCAACCTTGGTGCTGCCCACCATGTCCCCTTCCCCCACCTCCCCGCCGCCATGGCATGGCTTGCCTCGATCTTTGAGATCTATGAATATAACTGTCTTTTCAATGGCATTCATCTCCTGATCTGTTGGCCTTACCATACCTGAGCAATAAAACATATTTTAAAATAATAAGGGGTACCTGGCTGGCTTAGTCAGTGGAGCATGTGACTCTTGATCTCGAGGTCATGAATTCAAGCCCCACACTGGGTGTGGTCCATACTTTAAAAAAAAAATAAATGAGAGAAGACTTCTAGATAAGCTTTTTCCTCAAAGAGACAGCTTTATGTTATTAAGGGCGTAGGCTTTGGACTCAGACTAAAGCTGGTTGATCTGAGGCAAGTTATTTAATTTGGTCAAGGTTACCGTCCATATGCCCTAATTTCCTTCTAAAATGGTAGGAATAATAATAATTTTACCTTATAAGTTTCTTATTAAGAGTAATTATAAAACATCTTTAACTTAATGCCTACCATATAAACAACTCAAGTAATATTAATTTTCTTTACTATTACTCTATTTTCCAGCTCTGGCTCTCTTTTATAAAACATTGACCTCTTATAAGGCCCTCTTTTCATCCTCTTTATTAATCCCTAACTGATCTCATCTACTCAATATGTTCCCATACCTGTACCCCTACTATGTGGGTTTGGCACCATGTCTATTTGCTAAAAGCTCAGATCCCTACTTTCAAATTAGGCCACTTTCCTGATCTCCAGATATTTCAGGTCAAGTTATTCACATAATTAAAAATAATTATAAAACTGGCCCTCTCCGTTGCCAGTCACTTTCAAGCGTGAATGGGAACTAAATTTGGAGAGAAGGTATTCACAAACTAAGGAATGTTTATTACATTTTGAGAGAGGGAGCAGGGTTCGTGAAGGGTAGGATAAAGAAAGGTATTTCTCATTTTATATCTTTTTGTGTTGTTTGAAATTTTTATTTAAAAATTTTGGGGGGGGAAGTTGAGGCATTGCATTTCCTTTTATAGCAAAAAACAGTTAACTTTTTCTTGAATATTCCTGGAGAGAAGTTAATGGCAGAA
Organism: Suricata suricatta; assembly: GCF_006229205.1. Classification (NCBI taxonomy): domain Eukaryota; kingdom Metazoa; phylum Chordata; class Mammalia; order Carnivora; family Herpestidae; genus Suricata; species Suricata suricatta. The sequence goes on along the minus strand of NC_043709.1, from coordinate 24,485,390 downwards.
AATTCCTGTAATTCTAGTGCCAGACATATAGTAGGTGCTCAATAAATATTTGATTAGTGATAAATGAACAAATGATGATTGGATTGCCATTTGTTTTCCCTTTTCTAGCTAAGTGATTTTTCTAGTGGAATGCTGCCGGCACTCAGCCAATGGCATCTAGAAAACAGCAGATAGTTGGTAAGAAACGAGAATCAGAATTTGACCATTAGTTATCGTAGACTACAAAGTGCTTTCTAAAAGCGTGTCTGTGAACAGCTCCTTCTGGGAAAGAGGAGAGAGCCCATTGGGTGCATAAGAGTTAGTGTGAAAAGAACATCTAGGGTTCTGTGGACTACATCTTAGCCTGACACATGTGCTTGTTGAAAACCTATTGACAGAGATGTGCACATAACCAAAGGAAACCACTTTGCTCTTGGTGACTGGGTAAAATTTTAATGCATAAACTCAGATGTAGTTACTTTGAATATAATTCATTTCGCTCTTAGAAGGTCTGTTGAGTTTTAGAATGCAAGTCATGGAAAAATAAATAATATTCCGTTTTGGTTTTTGCTTTTTTAATCTATCATTCTCCTAAGATAAGAAGTGAGGAAAACGCTGTTGGGCTACTTAAATTTTGTCAGGTTTTCGATCTATGATTCCTTATATTCTAAAAGAAGATTTCTCAACCTTAGCACTGTTGGCAGTCTGAGCTGGATAACTCTTTGTGGGGCTTCTCCTATGCATTGTAGGATGTTACATAACATTCTTGATCTCTGCCTATTAGATGCTAGTAACATTCCTCCACTCCTCAGTTATAACAACTAAAAATATCTTCAGACATTGGACTTGGGGGATGGGTGCAAAATCAACTTTGAGGACTACTGCACTATAGAAACATACTGTTTGGTTTTTGTTTATGTTTTTTAACTGTCTTAAGGGTATTTTTAAAACATGGCTCCAAAAAATCACATAATTGAGACTTTTTATTCTACAAACTTGTAATTAGTTGGTAGAAAGTAAATTTGAATAATTGACTTTGACAGGTAATTAGTCATTTAATTGTACCTCCACTAAGACTAGTAACTTAAAATCTTATTGCTAGAGGATGCCTTTGACATTTGTTATCCTTGGTAGGAGTATTGAGTGACTTGGGCATTGTTGTAGAAAGTTTGCAAATCCAAATATTTGCCCAATATTATATGAATATTTTTTGTGAACACATAAAATTCATGTTCACCTGTTGCAGTGGGTTAGTTGGTGCTGGTATAATTAATTAACTCACAAATTCATTGAAAGATATAACTAAATTAACATTTGCTTTTTGTCATATTCTCTTTCAGCGGATATTAGCAATATCTAATCAGCAGATATTAGAAGTACCACTACCATTATACAGAAGTTTGTAAAGACTTGAGTGTTCTTTTCTAAAATTTAATAAGCTTATCTTTTTCTCAGAGTAAAATAATAAGTGGAATTTTCTCAATTTTTCATTTTTCTGCCTTATTATCTTCTTAAATCTTTTATACCAAACTCTAGGAAAACCTGGCATTGGATTTTTTTTGAACTTAGAATGGACTTTTAAAATTATACATAAGAGGAGAGAATAGTACAGTGAAAGCTCTGTATACCCATCACCCAGCTTCAGTTCGGACAGCTGTTAACATTTTGCCAAACTGTCTCATCTGTTTCTCTCCCACCCTTACCTTTTTTCTTGGAGGATTTCAAAGCAGATCCCAGACACTACCCAATTTCACCTGTAAATTCTTTAGTACGGATCTCTAACAGACAAGTGTGCTCTCTTCTTTTTTTAAGTGCTAACTCCAGTATAATTATTTGTCACCAGCTAGACCCCAAGACTGGACCTTTACAACTCATCTGCTTGTACCCACTGACCTTTGTCCCACGGTGTTTTCCTTACGCTCTTCTTTCGAGCTTCGCTCTGAAGTCAGGCAGAAGACCAAGTGGCATAGCATGCTGTGATAGAAACTGAAACTACCTCTTAAGCAATAAGGACTGCCTGGACAAACAATTCTAGCCAGCCCAGACCACCTAGACCAGTTTGAATTGAACCCCCAATTCATGCCTATGCAGATGGACCATGGATGTAGTGACCCTCAGAATGATTGACAGTTACCTTTACCTCATTGTAATACCAAAAATCTCTGCCCAAGGAGGAGCACAAGCCTCATTTACATAAACCTTGGAGACACATGAAGGCATGTTTTCTTAAGATGCTTGCGACACTTATGCTCACCTTCAAGTGATGACAAGGCCCCCCCATCTAAATACTCATTGTAATCTTTAATAAAAGAAACCCATTCACACTTGCTCAGGAAGTCAAGCTTTGGAAGTTATTCCCCATGCTGTCCTTTTTGCTGCAAATAGTTTCCTTTCAACTTACCTGTTGTAGTTTCTATCTGTGACTCATCAAGGAGCAAACTCATGTTTAGTTCGATTACAGTATCACCTAATATCTAGTCTGCATTGGATTTCCTTGAATATCTAAAAAAATGTCCTATAATTGTTCAAACCAGGATGTAGACAAAATCCATCTATCACATTTGGGTGATATTTGGGTGTCCCTTTAGTCTTTAGCAGTTTTCTCTACTTCCCTTATTATATCGCTCATTTGTTGAAGAAACTGAGTAATCTGATATGTAGGATTTCTGTATTCTGGCACTGGATGATTGCATAGGATAAGATGGCATTTGATTTAGCATAAAATTAAAATATCTTAGCATACCACTTTTTTATCTTGTTTCTCGGAGAACGTCATGAGGTTGTTTTTTTTTTTCTCCATAATATTTTATTGTCAAATTGTTTTCCATACAACACCCAGTGCGTGTTTTGTTTTTTTTTTAATGTTTATTTATTTTTAGAGACAGAGTATGAGCAGGGGAGGGGCAGAGAGAGGGAGACACAGAATCCAAAGCAGGCTCAGAGCCCAACACGGGGCTTCAAATCCAAGAACCTCCAGATCATGACCTGAACCTAATGCTTCACTGACTGACCCTGAGCCACCCAAGTGCCCTGATAAGTTTTGTTTTACCACTTGAACAAGCTTAAGAAAATATCATTCTTATTTTGTACTTAAGGAAGCTGGGACCAAGGGAGGATTTTCCTGAAACATAACAGCCTATCTGGAAAGTATCAAAATACTCAGTATTTTTTTGGTAGTTGATAAAAATGGTCTTATCAGAAGTATCATAGAATGAAGCTGTTTAGCAAGGACCTCACCTATTTTGTTTTGTTTTCTTCCCTACGCCTAGATCTTGCTTGGCCCATAGAAGCCGTTCCATTAATATTTCTTAATGAATGAGTTGCCTAATTCTCCCATTGTTGCCAGGTTGCCTATTCCTACTCTGGCCTAGAACCTAGAAGGTTATACAACTTATTCTCTCTGTAAGGGTTTAAAGCAGTTTAGAAGAGAGAACCTAATAATGGAAGTATTTTACCCATCACCTCAATTTCTGCACTAGTTTATCTTCCTTTTCAAATGCAAGCCAGCAATAATGGTACTGGCACTTACACAGAAGGAACCACAAATCATGCAGGAAGCAAACAATGCATTACATGAGTGATTCAGGCTTATATATATCCAGCAAGTGTGGGATCCGATATCTTTAATGTGTGGGTGGGCATGAAGTGCAGGTAGTCACGGACTTAAATGAGTCATTTTCTTGAAGTGCTTGTTCAGCAAAAATGTTGGGGTTTCCTGTCTATTTTTGTTTATTTTTCTTACAAAAATATGTTTCAGCCATCAGAACAATCTTAGCACAACCAAAGACTCTTGGCTGTCTTTCATTTAGCAAAATTCTTTCTGGTGCTATGATGTGTGTTTTCTGTCAGCTAAAATTTACAGGAATAGTGAACCACAAGGATTTCCTGAGGAGAAGCTCCCACATGCTGTGTCTGAGGTTTCTCATATTTCTTTTGGCAACAATATCATTCTACAATACTACAAAATTATAGTTTGAGCCCAGTGCTAATAATTTCTCTACAAGAAAACATCTTAAGTGAAACATTTATGATTCTGTTTTGCTTGAACCAAGGGGAAAAGTTATAACCAAAAATTACCTATCATCACCTACCCTGCCTTGCCCTCTACAAAAAAAGTCCCTTTCGAGGCTGCCATCAACCTATAATAATACTCACTATATGAAACATAGAAATGTCTGTGTCTTCATTTATAAGTCTAATAACCCAAACCTACAAATACAGTGGTTAGGGCTGTTGCAACATGGAGCCTGATCTTGCTGTAAAAGAAGAAATACATTATTTTATACATTAGGCCATCACGTTTTAATAATTAACATATTTGCCTTTTTCTTTTTCAAGTTTTAAAATGTATTTTGAGAGAGAGAGAGAACAAGAGCAAGCAGGGGAAAGAGAGAGAATCCCAAGAAGGTTCTGCACCAGCAGCATGGACCGTGATGTCGGGCTTGAACTCACAAACCATGAAATCATGACCTGAGCTGAAACTAAGAGTCGGTTACTTAACCAACTGAGCTATGCAGGCAACCCCATTTGCCTTCTTCCTTCTCCCTTGTGCATAGAAAGAAAAAGCTCATCAACATGGTTTCATATTCCACATTAAAATTAACCTTTTCAAAACTATCACTTGTTGAGTTTTGTTGTAGCTATTCTTTGGTAATACGATTGTCAGAAAAGACTTTAAAAAATACTCCCTTTCTAACTACGTATCTGTATAAGGTTTGATTTTCTTCATATACTTCATCCAGAACAATAATTACAACACGTTGAATACAGAAGCATGTAAGAATACACCTCTCAGGTTGCTTGGGTGGCTCAGTCAGTTAAATGTTCAACTCTTGTTTTTGGCTGAGGTCATTATCTCATGGTATGTGGGATTAAGCCCTGCATCAGCCTCTGCACTAACAGCGCAGAGCGTACTTGGGATTCACTGTCACCCTCTCTCTCTGCCCGTCCCTAGCACCTGCTCCTGCTCTCTCTCTCAAAATAAATAAACACGCACACTCCCACACGCGCACATGCACGCACACACAAACAAGAATCCGGTTCTCTCCTGTTAAACCAGGTAGTAAGGAGATTTGCAAAAATATAAAACAATCCACACTGCTCAATACATTTCTTTTTCATTTTGGAGTAATACTGTTTTCATTAAAAATTATATTATTTACACTAGTATTGTAGTGGGTTTATTGTTATTTTAAGTATATTAATAAGTTAATTTTTTTAGTTTTAATTTCTAACTAAATTTAATGTTGTTAGCCACAAAAACTCTTTGGGGCTCTCAATATTAAGATCCTAAAGAGGTTTTGAGACAAAAAAAAATCTGTAAACCACTAGTCATGATCGAGTTTTCTGAGATCTGTCAAATAGTACACAGGTTATTTGGCAGTTTCAGAGAAAAAGTGATGGTAATTTTAGCCCCCAAACACTTTTCTAAATTAATAAAATTATAATTTTACCAAAAATCACTTTGCACTCTTAAAAATTGCTCAGTTGTGCTATGAGGTCTATTTTGGTTGGTTCATCTTGGCTTGTGTTCAGTTTGTTAACCAGAGGATCTTTGTTTTCCATTTGTGTGTTTTCATTGGTTAAATTTAAAATTTTCTTTTGGCTCAAAAGTGATTGAAGCATAGAAATAGAAATAAAACAGTAAAATGAAGGCTACAACTCAGAATACTAAAATAAACATTATGAATAAGAGCTCTGGAGTCCATACAGTCTGAGTTTATATGTTTAGGAAGTGGTATGATTTGCAGTAGCAGTCTCAAGAAGGAAAAGTAAAAATATGAAATATAAAGGTGACTGGAATTATATTCTCTCAGACCTGCAGTAACTTCATCCCTAGTCTCCAAAGATTGTCTACTCTGAAATGTTGTCAAATAGTTACATAAAGCCAGGAAACAAGGCACAGTGATAGTCTTAGCAAGCCACAATTTTCCAGAACTGTAAAACAGTGCTTTCTAGGGTCAAAGTGATGAATTCTGTCACTAGAGATGGGGAAGAAACCAGAACTACCAAAGCATCATTCATAGTTGCATAGCTCAAATAAATGGATGTCAAACCTTTGATAAGAATGTTGTGAAACCAACCAAGAAGTTAATAAAAAGTGTTATGTTGTTAGAAAAGGCAGAATAAGGTACTGACAGAATTACTGTATCAAATGACACCTCTAGACATTATTAGTATTATTCAAGGTACATGATTAATGCTGCTGTTTTTGCGAAATAGGAGCAAGTGTTCCAGAAAATGGCGTTTCCAACTGAGTACGTATGCTTTAGTTGATGTGCAGAATACATATGGAGAACAAGTGTTCATTGTTTCTCTTCTATTTGATCACTTTTTAGAATTTCCATTTTGTTATTTTGTGAGCTGTGATATGAACTGGAAAAGGAAGGGGCTTTGGGGTCAGTGCTGACACAGCATCAGCTAAGTGTGTAGTAAGAAAGGTATTAGAATTTGAATGGAAAGAAATTTATCTCCCATCCCCACCTCCAAGCCTCTTGCCAGAGAACAGTTAGAAATCAGAGTTTGCCTCACCATCTCCACTGAGCCTTTAATTAAAACAGGGGTCAGCAAACTAATGCTCTTGGGCCAGATTTGCCCTCTGCTCCCTGCCTGATTTTCTGTGGCTGGCGCGCAGAGTGGACTTCACCTTTTTAAATGGCCCGGGGAAATATCAAAAGAATGATATTTTGTGACATATGAAAATTACAAGAGGTTCAGTATTTTCATAAATGAAGTTTTATTGGAGCCTTAACACCCTCATTGGTCTATGTAGTGCTGTGGCTGCTTTTGCACCATGGCGGCACAACTGATTAGTTATGATAGAGACCATATGGCTTGCAAAGTGTGAAATATTTACTGTCTGGCCTTTTACAGAAAAACTTTGATGACCCTGGAATTAGAGTAACTCTGCTTTGATCCATCTTATTTATTGTTCTTCCCCCATGGGAGTTCACTTGAGGAAAGAGTTCTGTCTTAAAAACAAGTTGTGTTGTGTGGTTTTTTTGTAAAGTATGTAAACTTTTCAAAAGGTCAGCCCAACCTAACAAGCATTCTTGTTCTTTTGCCACTCTGGGGACAGAGCAGGGTGGGGTTCACAAATCATTTTGAAAATATTTGAGTAATTCAAGGCATTATTTGAAGATACCTTATGGGTGATATGAAGAGTAACCATGTGTGCCACCAAAGATTTTAAGTCTGGTAGAGAGATAAGACCATATGCCTCCTTTTATTATAATTTTTTGTTTATTTTTCTCAAGAGTATTAAATGTAGCATTAAAAGGGGGCATTTTACTTATCTTCTATTCTGTCAAATTGATACCCATCAATTGCTACCCATACGAGCAAATTCCCACTCTTCCTCATTTTCCCAGACTCAAGGATATATTCCCTAAAAACATTGGTCTAATTAACTGCCTCTCCTCTGTTTTTATAGCATCCAATACAATTCTGCAATTATTAATTTGCTTGATGTTTCTGTACTAAATTATAAGGAAGTTTCTATGGTATCTTCCTCTTTAAACTTAGTAGGGACTGTTTGTTATTTTAGATAGTATAGTATAATATTTCAGAGTGTTGGCTTTGGAGTCAGACTTACCCTGCTTTCTGTATCTCCCTGAATGAATCTATTTCCTTATTTATGAAATGGGAATTAACGATAACAATGATCATAATACTTTTTAGAGTTTGTTCCGAATCTTAAGTAAAATGATGCAAGTAGAACGCTTAGTTAAGCTTTTGCCACATGGTACTATGTTGGCTGTGTTGCTGTTTACTGTTGTTTTCATGGTGGTGGTTATTGTGTCTCCAGTACCTAACATAAGGCTGTTTTTAAAACATTAAATATTTTTGTTGAGTGGCATCAAGGTTTATTTTTAAACATGTCACCAACTTTGTGCTTTAGAGAAGGCGGTTAGAATTGAAGCTTGCTGTTTATCTGGAAAGAATTGTCCCATATATTTTCATCCAACAGTGATGCTGATGTGTCTGATGGGATTAGAGTAATTTTTCCGTTTTTTTGATTTGTCTGTTCCAAAACCTGTACTCTTTCCACCTGGCTTATATAAAGTTGAAGTGTAATTTGAGTGATTACTGTAGACCAGGTACTGTTCTAAGTGCCTTGTATATATTTAGTTCTTAAAAGGACACTATGAACGAGGTGTAATTATTATTCATATGTTAGGATGAGATAGCTGAAGGACAAAATTATAAATTGTTATAGGATATTCAGCCAGCAAGAGGCACAGTTGGGATTCTTTTTTTAAATTTTTAAATGTTTTTTATTTATTTTTGAGAGACAGAGAGAGACAGTGCAAGCGGGAGGGTCAGAGAGAGAGGGAGATACAGAATCTGAAGCAGGCTCCAGGCTCTGAGCTAGCAAGCTGTCAGCACAAAGCCCGACACTGGGCTCGAACCCACGAACTTTGAGAGCATGACCTGAGCCAAAGCCAGATGCTTAACCGACTGAGCCACCCAGGCGCCCTGGCACAGTTGGGATTTGAACCTATAGTTTGGTTCCAGAGTTTGTGTTCTTAACCACCGTGTTCTAATGCTTTTATTAGCCACGGAGTCTTGTTTGCCTTATGGTTTATGTGAGATACAGCATATTTTAGGTAACTTTCTTGGAGTTTTAAAATTTTTTATAGTGGTGGTCATATGGTAGTTCATACATATTTTTGCTTGAATGAATTAATGAGTATAAAAGTATAATAAAATTATAATTAATATAGTATAAACATTGCTTAATTCTTGGCTTCAAGTAATAACTGCTTTTCACTGTAAGCCCTCTTAGGAGCTATCTATAGTCAGGCTTGGCTATTTTGAAGCAATCTACTGTAATACTACAAATATTTGGGCAAAGAAATTGCTTTACAAATCTATTTATATTCCTAAATTCATTTTTTTCTTGCTTGCTGGTACCCACTCAGAAAAATCTGTGTTTAGAGTTTTTCCTTTTTTGGGTCCCTCTGTTGAATTGTTTGTTGATATTTTTTTTTTATGTTAAATGGCATTGTGACAGATAATTCACTTTTTAATAGTTGAAGCCTGAAAGAATTGGAGCATACTGGTCATGATAGTGAACTTTGATGTTGAATTTGACCTCTAAACTTTTGAAATAGCAGTGATCTTGAAATTTACTTTATTTCCTATGTCTCTTTTAGAATTCTCCACTTTACCAGTACTTACAAGATCTGGGACATACAGACTTTGAAATATGCTCTTCTCTGTCACCAAAACCAGAAAAAAGCACAGTGACAGAGGGACAACAAAAGCCTCCTGCAAGAGCCCTGCCAAAGGTGAGAAGTCATGCTCATTCTCTCTGACTACTCTCTTGTTCTTCGCCTCACTGATTATTCAAATTGCCTTTACCTTTACCCTTGCAGAAAAAAAAAACAAAAAATAACCTAAAGACATCCATGCCCTCCTTGACACTGGTTTAAGATATTATATTTTATTTCTTTACTAGTAAAAGACAGTTTAGATAAATATAAATCCTTGCTGTTTTGGACTATCTTAGTAACTTCCTTAATAAATGGAAATAAATATGGTTGAAGATTAAAATATATTATTTATTGAAGTATTGAACTTGTTTGGAGGGAACCAGAAAAATATACTGAAACCTTAATGAGAACTCAACCAGGACTCATTAATTGAAATTTTTTTCTTTACATATTTTTTAAAAGAGAACACAAATTATAAGAAAGCGAACTGATAACATTTCACAGTTTCAAGGATATATATGATGGATTGGGTGTATTTACCTCAATTTCTGATGCCCTTTATATCTGTGCAATATTTCTTTATTATTTTTTTAATGTTTATTTTTGAGAGACAGACAGTGGAAGCACGGGAGGGCAGAGAGGGAGGAAGATAGAATCTGAAGCAGGCTCCAGGCTCTGCGCTGTCTGCACAGAGCCTGACACAGGGCTTGAACTCACAAATTGTGAGATCATGACCTGAGCTGAAGTCAAATGTCCAACCAACTGAGCCACCCAGGTGTCCACCCCCCCTTATTTTTTTTTTACTGTTTATTTATTTTATTTTGAGAAAGGGAGTGTGAGCAGGGAAGGCAGAAAAAGGGAGAGAGAAAATTCTAAGCAGGCTCTGCACTGTATGCACAGAGCACTACATGGGGCTTGATCTCCTGAACCATGAGATCACGGCCTGAGCCAAAATCAAGAATCAGACACTTAACCAACTGAACCACCCAGGCACCCTCATGCAGTATCTTTTTATACAATAAAAATCTCAGTTGACTACAACATTGTGAGGCTAAGATACTAAAAGAGTCTCCATTGCCATTAATTATGTTTTACAGAACATAAAGAACTGGAAACTATTAAGGAGCCCAAGACATACTGACAAAGGACATAACCTAAAACATAATTAATTATGTTCTGTAAAATGCATTTAATAGATCATTTATGTTCTATTAGCCATATTTAATAAGATAAGAAAATATTCTAGTACATTTCAGTTTTAACAAAAGGAATTCTAATTTAATAGGGAAAAACAGATTATATCATTTCTTAAGCATTCTAGTTTAATCATTATTTTATTACAAGACATCATTATTTTGGGGAGGAGGCTTTTAAAGTTTTCAATTAGTTATTTACTCTGTGGTGATAGAGAGGGAAGCATCTTTTCTCCTGTTCTTAGAAAAATCCTTACCGTGTGAGGTAACCAAGCTGGGCCCATTTGCAAGAGCAGAATAAATACCAGAGAAATGTTTATTTGACTGACATTTACAGGGTGGGAGTCAGGGAGTTAGAGCTCACACAGATCAGAGTCCGTTTGCTACTCCTCTGGACTAAAACCCTTTCTTCTCCCTGACCCTTTCAAATGTGGATATTCCTGGGAAGAGTTTTGAAAGCAAAACTTAAGGATATCGCTAACAGGTTATTTATAGGTTAAAACTTAGATTTGAGATTACTTGGCAACAAAAGACAAAAAATGGGCCAAGGGATAATCTTATCCAGGATATGGGCATTGACATTTTTTTGTTGTTATTCAAAAACTTGGGTTTTATAGGTTTAATCCTTTTCATTTCTGATAGGTATTTTTACATATAGAAATGTTATTATTAATTTATAAATAAATAAAATGAGAGTTGAAAGTTTCATCCCTCAGAAATCGAGGACCAGTAAAAAGCATAGCCAGAGACTGTTTTTCAGACTTGCCACATGTTGGGGCACCTGGGTGGCTCAGTCTGCTAAGTGTCTGACTTCAGTTCAGGTCACAGCTTGCACGTCCAAGCCCTGCATTGGGCTCTGTGCTGACAGCTTGAGCTTGGAGCCTGTTTTGGATTCTGGAGCCTGCTTTGGATTTTGTGTCTTCCGGTCTTTCAGCTCTTCCCCTGCTCGTGCTCGCTTGCTCTCTCTCTGTCTCTCTCTCTCTCTCTCAAAAATAAACATTAAAAAAAATTACCACATGTCTAGAAAGTTCCTTTAGTCTTCATATTATACATTTCAACTATATGAGCTATATTTTTCTAAAATAGAGTTTTCCTAAATCTGGTCGCTATATTTTAGAAAGATTTGTTGTATTACTTAGTTCCTTCTCAAAGCATTTATTTTTAGAATTGCCCCCAAAGTTCTGTGCAGTGAAGTACCAATTATTTTCTTTGGAAAGCAATTTTTTTGTTATTATTTGAGATGGTGATGAAACTATAGTTAGAAATAAGCACCCTTTTTTCACTTTTTTAAAATGTTATTCTTTAGTACTTAGTGAGTAGTCTATATTGGTGTTCTTACCGTGAATATTCACTCTCTGTGTATTTACCAAGTTTCTTTTCCTGTGATTATTCTTAAATGTTCCTTCCATAAAATTTGAACATTTGGCCTCTTCTCTGTTTGATCTGTTCCTCTGAGTGATCTCGTTTACTTTCTTGCCCTCGTTGGCTACTTACCCGCATTCTGTCTTCTCTCCGTTCTGGATGCTGGTTAAACATTTTCACCTGCCCTGTGCCCCAGGAAGCTCAGACTCATTATGTGTAAAACAGAACTTTTTTCAACTCAGCAACCCCGAAACAAACGAAATATTCTTTCTATATTCTCACATTACCATTCAGTTATCTTAAGTTTCCTATCACTTGCACATTTTTTGGTCACTGAATGATATATCACATCAACTTCTTCTGTCTCTAAAATCTAACCCTTCTTCATTACCATTTTTTGCTACTCTGCTTTAGGCCTGCTTTAGGCCATCATTTAGCTGGACTGTTAAATATCCTACTAATGATACTTCTTGTCTAAATCATTTCCTGCTAGTACCGTCTGTGCACTGTAGCCAGTTTTTTTTTCGAAAATGCTGATATTTATTGTTTCATATCCTTGCATAAAAAATCTTTGGTGGCCCCGCCCTCACAGCTGGCAGGATAAAGTCTAAACTATTATGGCATATAACACAAAGTTCTTTAAAATCCCTCTCAGTGTTCACTACTATTCCCTTCTTCCTTTGGGTCATAGCCCAGACTATGCCACTGTGACCATGGCATGTGGTTACATGGCAGCTCCCTTTACACACTCTGTTCTCTTGCCTAGAGTGTTCTTCCCTCCTTTCTTAAATTCCTGCTCATCTGTTAGGGCATAGCTTCAGTGTTAACGCCTCTTGCCATTTTTTCCCACACTTCCCCAGACTTTACATTGATTTGTAATTATTCACTGTCTCTTCTAAGGTTTTGAAAACAGCAGTTATATTTATTTATCTTTGTTCCTATTACCCTTTTTTAGTACCCAGGATATAGTAATCACTCAGTGAATGTAAACTGCATTTACTACATACTCAGGAAATAGGCTATTAACGTTAAGGAAAATTGAATTTTGGGTTGGTTCAATAATATAACTTATTTCAATGAGACACTTTTTCTAAAACTGATTAAAATATCTTTCTGCCTTAGCATTGTGGAATGAAATGTTCTTAGTATTTAAGATCTTGGAACACCATATGGTTTTTATTAAAATATGTACTGTTATCATCTTGACATAGACAGTATCTAGTGTACTGAAGACAAGATAACTTCTGAGTGCTCTTTTAAAAATCCGCTGTTCAGGGCACCTGGGTGGCTCAGGTTAAGCATCTAACTTTGGCTCAGGTCACGATCTTGCGGTTTGTAGGTTTAAGCCCCACGTCAGGCTCTGGGCTAACAGCTCAGAGCCTGGAGCCTGCTTCAGATTCTGTGTCTCCCTCAGACTCTACACCCACCCCAACCCCCGACTCACACTCTGCCTCTCTCTCTCAAAACTAAATAAACATTAAAAAGTTTTTGTTTTTTTAAAATCTGCTTTTCAGGTCTCATTCCAAACCTACTGAATCTGAACCTTTAGTTTGGGGACCCAAAATTATATTTCTAACTAAAATCCCCAGGTGATTCTGATGTGCAAGTACATCTGGGAACTATTAAGGAGTCTGAGACATGCTGATAAAGGATAGAACCTAGATGATTTTTTCCCTCCCTTTTTCTAATAAAATTTTGATTAATTAGAAGTAAGTTATTTGAAGTTTTTCTGCTGTTTGGGTGTGGTTTAAGAAATCCTATATAATTTCATTAATCTCCTTCAGCAAAGCATCCTGTTAAAAGTGGCTGAAACCATCAAAAGTTGGATTTTTTCTCAGTACAATAAGAAAGATGATTTACTTCACAAATTGGTAAGTGTTTGCTCTATTTCTTTTAGTCAGTTTTCAGGTCTCCAGTTTATTAATGACAATGCAGTGAATGAGCATTTGTTTTGCTTCTGATTTGGGCAGTGATTGATTCTAAATTCTGGGAAGTTCTTTGAAAGGAGACTGCATGATTCATGAAGCGTTTAAATAAAGTTTGTTTGTATCACCTAAAAAAAAAAAAGGAAGAAATTCTTTAATAATTGTGGATCTTGAATTTAGACTTAATTTAGTATTATTTCATAGCTCTTCTAAGAGGTTGTTAACCATTCAGAAGAGAATATTCTAGTAGTTATTGAAACCTTATTTGTTAGACTACTAATTTCCTGCTGCCATCTTCCTCCTTTGACAAATATTCCTCTCATTAGGGAAGATAATGTATCAATTAGTGGGATCTTCTTTTTTTTCACTAGGAGCTTGACTATATCTTCTTTTTTTTTCCTTATTGACTATATCTTTATCCCATTGTCTGTCATTACAGAGTTTGGGCAAAATCAAAATGGTTCCCCCCTAATTTACTTATCATTAATCTATAATTCTCTGACAACTTCATATGTAAAATTTAGTCTCCCGAGACTAATAATCACAGAATTTCCCAAAGGCTTGAAATTATCACCATTGAGATTGTTTTGATTCCTGTGAAGCTTGCTTTTTTTTCTTCTCTCTGCTGGAACATATCTGGTGTTTGACCTGTGTCCCCCAAAAGGGAATGCTTCAACTTTGTACATCTTAAGCAATGTAAAATCCAGGTAGTATACCTAAAAATTGAAGTAACGAGGTTCTCATGGCTCTCAGAGAGTGATCAAGTTACAAGTAGGCAGATTTCAGGATCTTCTGCTGGCCTATGACCTTGAGATTATAATTATCATTCTTGTAAATTACCATTTTAAGGAGATGTTTACAAAGTGCTTTCACATTTTGATTTGCTACTTCAAACACTCTAAAGTTTAGTGCATTTTGCTAATTGAAAATGGTAAGATTTCCAAATGTCTGAGATTCAGACGGTTCATTTTGGTTTAAGAATACTTACTAAGTGAATTGTTCAAGAATGTTCAGCTAGAAAGTGAGAGAGTTAGAATTTGAATTCAGGTCTCTTGTTTCCAAGCCTAGGTTCTCCATTATAACATAGTACCCACTAGCTTGAGTATTACTATGCTTTGACTGACTAAAATTCCTTTTTTAGCAATCCAAATGGGCAAGTTCTCTGTTCAGGGTTTCATCTTTGTAGGTATGTTGAGAAGGTCAATGAAGTGTCTTGTCACCTACGTAGAATATCATCTCTCTCCAGGTGGAGCCACCCTCATTCTTCAGTGATACTAGGACTGTGGTAAGGTATACAGATCCATACACAGTTTTCTGTGGTTTGGTCGTAGTCTGCATAGTCCCCATCTTTTCACTCTTGGTTCTTTGTCACTGGCCACATGTTTTCACTGTAAAGTGCCAGCTTCTGTGTGCATCCCTTTTGTCCTACATTATAGAGAACTGTAGGAACTACTTACCAAAGAAATCATTTAACAGTAATGGAACAAGGAATTACCATGTTGGCTTCTGGTATGAGATGCTTGACTCTTTCCTTTATCAGACATATTTAAATTTTTATTAGCTATACAGATATTGTACCAGTCCCTTTTTCCTTTAATTAAAGTCCTGGTAGTTGCTCCATGATATCTGAACCTTTTGCCATTGTGCCTTTTTATTAAAATACTTCTTAAAGATTAAAAAAAAAGTTCTTTTATAACAACTGTAATGGTAGTGGTATTAGTACTTTCGAAGCACTTTTTAGCCTGTAAAGTGCTTTCACACATGTTATCTCATTTGATCCTTATCAGCTTTATGAAACAGAACAATGTATTAAAAAGTACGTAAGATTGTTGAAATATATTGACACATACATAGTCCCCTTCTCCATCTCTAGGGGTAAAAACAGAAATCTCTCTATTCTTTTTGAGCTGTGCTTCTCATACTCTTTCATTCCATACAAGCAGAAATCTTCCTGAGTTACCTTCTCTCATTGTTTTCCTGTTTAGATCCTTAAAAGCACCATTACCCATCAAATCAAGTCCAGTTCATCATGTTAGCATCGAAGCGTCTGTATAATTTGGCCACAGACTACCTTTCCAGCCTTATCCACCAATAATATTTTCATCAGCCAACCCAGTCTTCCTTTTCTTTTATTCCGTACTTATTCTGAATATCTGTGTTCGTGCTATCATATGGTGGTAGAATCCTTTCCATTTTTCCTGTTACTGCAGTCTGTTCAGTAAGCAGTCCTAGTTCTTCCTTAAGGCCTCTCCTCCAAACTGCAGCCTGTCGGATCTCTCATTTTCTTCAACACTGTAGTAACAATTATCCACGCTATGTTTTAAGTTTTTGTGTTGTATTATGGTGCTTTTCTTTATTGTGTTTTAATTATTTCATGTGTACTAACAACATTAACAGCTAACACTTAGATAGTACTTAATATGTACATGGTACTTAATATGTAAGTACTTACTATGTACCAGACACTATATATTGTATAAATATTGACTTAGTTAATTTTCATAGTAGGTACTATTGAAGTATGTACTATTCTTATCCTCATTTTGTAGACGAGGAAACTGGAACAGAGAAGTTAGTAACTTAAGATGTGGAACCAGGATATAAACCTAGGCAGTAACTAGGTCTTGGCACTCAAACTTGTTGAGGGTGAGCCAAAGTTCACATAGTGCACTTCCCCACAGCACAGAGCATCTGACTGTACAGATATCTACTAATATCTAGTCAATCAATTAGTAGCTTTTAAATTTCTTCACTTGTTTGGCACTTGGACGTTGGTCCAAATAGGGCTTATTGCAAGATGTTTCTTAATATAACAGGTGTCTGTTTTTCCACTAGTGTGATTGGCATATTGCAGCAGTTTCCCTATTTTCTGTAGTTCTCATTTTTATAATTATAGAGTAATATACAATTTTGTAATTTATCCTTAATAAAAACTTAATTCATCAATGTAATCTCATTTAACTTTATAGCTATAATGATCAGAATATAGTTCAAGTTCTTCCTTTGTAAAGACAGACTAGTCACTAGATAATACTGCTTTAATTATTTAGAGTGTCTTGGTCCCTTTCAAGTTTATCTGTATTTATAAGTGATTGTAGGTAGTTTGTCACATTCTTGAATCACATATTCCTAAAGCTATTAATACTGCCTTAAAGCACAATGGTTTTGGGGAAACATTATCCCAATTTTGTGAACAGGTCTGATGTCAAGGATGGGGTTAAAGAAAGCATGTACCTGATTAAGCAGTATTGTCTATATAAGGGGATATGAAGAGGGAAAATTCCCATTCTGTCTTAATAGCTTTACCCCTCTTTGTGAGCCTTAGCCTTCCTTTAATTAGGCTTTTTTAAACTTACTCATATGTAAGTACATTGCAGTCTCATAAAAGGTATTACTTAAAACTTTTGTAGCAAAAACTTGATTTTTAATACTTAATGTTTTAATATCTCTGTGTGTGTGGAATCCAAATCAAATATTGAGGCCAGTGTGTGGGGATTTCTGTCTAAGATTACTGAAAAGCTGTCATGCTCCTCTTTCTGCCCTCCTTGCTTCCACCCCTTCCCTGACTGTAGTATACAGTGAATTGTGCTATTCTCGATATGAAAGTGGAGTGGAGTATCAATTAATTGGTTCCTAATGTTAGAATCACGATTCTAAGAAGAGTGAAGAAACACATGAAAAGATGTTCAGCATCCCTAATCATCAGGGAAATGCAAATCAAAGCCACAAGATGTCACCTTACACCTCTCAGAGTGGCTGGTATCAAAAAGACAAGAAATAACAAATGTTGGCAAGGAGAAAAAAGAACTCTCATATACTGGTGGTGAAAATGTAAATTGGTGTAGCCACTGTGAAAAACAGTATGAAAGTTCCTCAAAAAATTAAAAATAGAAATACCATACAATCCAGTAGTTTCACTAATGGTTATTTACCCAAAGAAAACAAAAACACTAATTTGAAAAGATAAATGCACCCCTATGTTTATTGCTGATTTATTTATAATAGCCAATATATGGAAGCAATCTTAGTATCCATCAGTAGATGAATGGATAAAGAAGAAATGGTATTATATATATATATATAATGAATATTACTCAGCCATAAAAAAGGAATGAGATCTTGCCATGTGCAACAACATGGATGGACCTAAAGGGTATTATTATACTAAATGAAATAAGTCAGACAGAGAACAATAAATACCATATGATATCACTTATATGTGGAATCTAAAAACCAAAACAAACAGAACCAAAACAGACCCATAAACACAGAGAACAAACATGGTTGCCAGGGGGTTGAGGAATGGAGGGGTAGGCAAAGTGAGTGAAGGGGAGTAGGAGGTTTAGGCTTCCAGTATGAAATGAATAAGTCACAGGGATGAAAGGCACAGCAAGGAAGTTCAGTCAGTGCTAACTGTAACAGCACCGTATGGTGACAGATGGTAGGTACACTTGTGGTGAGCGGGACACAATGTATAGAGTGGTCAAATAACTGTGTTGTACACCTGAAACTAATGTAATGTCGTATGATAACTATAACAAAAAAAGAAAAAAGGAGAGAAAAGGGGAAAAAGAAGGGAGAAGAAGTAGTGGTTCAAATATGAAACAAAAATGATGCACAGGTACATGCAGGTTGTGTCAGTAGATGGTAAAATTAATAATAATAATAGTAATACCAGGCTAAAAGGAAGACAAGCATTCCAAGAAGACATTCTTGTTTTCTGTAACTGAAAATCAATAAAGAGGGGCCTGGCTGGCTTAATTGGTAGAGCATGTGACTCTTGATCATGGGGTCATGAGTTCAAGTCCCACATAGGGCACAGAGCCTACTTTAAAAAATAAAAGAAAATCAATAAATATATCCATATGAGACTAATATTAAAAATATTCTTCTCCCTCTCTAAAATGATACATAACCCACAATCAAGAGGACGTGCTTATAGTTGTATTTATGGATCACTGCATTCGTAGTAAATTCCCATTATGAGGAGCTAGGGCGGGGTAAGCTCTTGTGGGAATGATTAACTGGCTAAGAAGAGCAAAGCCATTGCCTTCCAACTCTATACCTAATTGGTTTTTCTTTAATTGCTAAAGGCCTTATCAATTAAAAGTTCTATTTCTTTTCTTAAAATAGGATTATTCTGTTCTTAAATGTAATACATAATAAAACTTCAAACTTTTCTCATACAGGAGACCATATATAGAGAAATATAATTGACTACCAAAGACTTAGGATTTGAAATCAGAGTTCTAGGAAGTTATTTAATCTCTTCGGGCTTCAGTTTTCTCCTCTATGGAATGGAGAGAAGGAAGAAAATGTACATCAGAGGGTGACTGTGAAAGTTAACCCATGTACTCTACCATTGCTGCTTCATCTCTCACCCTTTTTGTTTTATTTTTGTTTTTGTTTTTTAAGTTTATTTAAGTAATCTTTACATTCAACCTGGGGCTCAAACTCAACCCCAAGATTGAGAGTCACATGCTCCTCCGACAGAGCCCAGCCAGGCACCCCTCCTCTCTCTCCTTCTTACCATGGACATTGTGTCTAAAACTAAAAGCAATGACTTACCAAGAGGCTTTTGCTCTTCCCGTCCCCCTCTTCCAACCCTTTCATCTGGTCAGTTCTTTTTCATGCTTTCAGACTCAGCTCAGGCATCACCTTTTTCCTTTCTTGGACTTCATTACAAGTTTTGGTTCTTCTGTACCATTTTCATCCCCAGGTATATCTCATTGCACTTCTTTGCACATTATATTGTAACTGTTAACTTTTCAGTCCTCTTCATTCAGTCAACTTCATTCACCTTGTAAGAGTAGAGACTTCTATGTTTTGTTCATTTTTTGTACCCTTGGTCTCAAGCATGGTTCCTGGTATATATAATATTTCTTGATAGATGGATAGAAGGAAAAGAAGAAGGAATAAATGAACTGGTATATGTGAAAGCATTTTGTAAACTATAAAGTGCTATGCACATATTAGTGTGGTTTTACATTACATTCCTTAATGTTGTGTTTGTCCATTTTTAGAAGGCCTTGATCCTGCTGATGTAATTCTTACATTTTGGCTATACTGTTACAGTATCCAGGGACAACATCTTATGTTACAGGATTATACTTTCATGCCCTGTTTCAGCAGTTTACTTAATTAGGCTTAACTAGACTGGTTTATTAATTTGTAGTTATTCAAATTTCTTTATTAAAAATTTATATGTCACATCTGGTGGCTTAGTAATGTCCATCTCAATCTTTATTGTTTCACATTTACAGTGAAACTAAAATTAAACCCCATATATATCATACTAAAGGTAGATTGGACTGTTGTATCTTCTTCTTGGAGGCTATACTGAAAATATATATAGTACCCCTAAATTTTGTTAGTACATTAGGAGCTTAGCATCTAATACAAAATTATGTATGTATTAATGCCTCTCTTTGGGTTTTTTAATGGCAAGGATATTGGATTCCGACTCGACTCACTACATACCATCCTGCAACAGGAAGTCCTGTTACAAGAGGATGTGGAGCTGATTGAGCTGCTTGATCCCAGTATCCTGTCTGCAGGGCAATCTCAACAACAGGAAAATGGACACCTTCCAACGCTTTGCTCCCTGGCAACCCCTAATATTTGGTACTGTCCAGAAAACATCTATCCTTTGCTTACATATACAGATTAGCAGAGGAAATCCATTATCATGCTATTATAAATTATAAATATTCCATACATTTTAACATTATATATAAGGAAAATCCAGAGGTTTTTTTAAAAGTACCATTCTAAAATAAATACTTTTTTTTTTTTTTTGAAAGACAGAGAGAGACAGAGCAAACGGGAGGGTCAGAGAGAGAGACAGACAGACACAGAATCTGAAGCAGGCTCCAGGCTCTGAGCTAGCTGTCACCACAGAGCCCGATGCAGGGCACAAATCCATGAACCATGAGGTCATGACCTGAGCCAAAGTCGGATGCTTAACCGACTGAACCACCCAGGCACCCCATAAAATAAATACTATTTAAAGTGAAGCTGGAAAAACATTCAATTACTACATATTTTTAATTCAGTATAATTAGTTCTGTGTTTAATAACCCAACAAGCAGGCATAACATGTGTGCCAAGAGTCTCTCTTACCCATACACCTGTACACGTGTGCATGCAGTCCTAGCCAGCTCTTTATGTTTCTTTAAAATTAATAGGTTATATCATAAACACATTGTAGAGATATCAAAAATAGAATGGGACATGGAAATAAACAGTCAATTCTTGTTTTGTTGGCTGAGAAGCCATAGGGAATATAGACTGACAATTCAGTCCTAAAAACTTTCCTTGAAGTATCAGAGTCTAATGCAGAAGTCCCAGGCCACGAATATCAAAAAAGAATTATATATATATATATGTAAATATATATAACACACACACATATATATACGGTGTAGATATATATTATATATTATTTATGTGTATAATCACATATATGTATACACACACAGAACTGAACTTTAAAGTATGAGTTTAATAAGTGAACAAAATTATTGCTTGAACTATTCAAGTTATATAGGCGATTACATAACATTGGCCTCAGTGTTCTGAATTTATCTGTCTTACCATGTTGACAAATGTTTCATATTTTAAGGGGTAGCAGAGTATGTCTTCCAAATCTCTAGTCACTCAGCATCGTGATGGAGTAAAGAATCTTATCCTTTACAAATCTAAGAATGCAGGGAACTGCTAGAAGGAACCAGGGGTTTAAAGAATTTTACAGCTTTAACTTTTAAGTTTTCTTTAGCCACAACTGTGATTAAGCAACCCTGAGGTCTATAAGTTACTTTTAGACTTCACTATTAATGCATGAAAGTATAGGATAAGATTTTGCTTTATGATATTACCAATATCACCTGAAAGTAAAGGATTCCAAGGGAAATTAGTGCAGGTAAATATTTATTAGGGAGCATTCTTATATGTGACTTTCTTTATAATTTGATTATAACTGTCTTCAAGTATTATTGATGTTGTTTTTTTGGATATCCTAAGACACATATCCCTATATTCACTTCTTTCTTAATACATTTTTATCAAAGACTTCATTGCTTAAAAGATGTGTTTTAGTCTATAGATTTGTAATAGGCCTAAATTTTAAAAATTTCATACACACTTCTACTTCAGTTAAAGCAGTGAAAGAGTACAAAGTATGTGCATATTATTGGCTGCAGTATGTGTATTCCAGATTTATGATGATGGTTATTTAAAATTAGATGACTTTAGGGGCGCCTAGGTGGCTCAGTTGGTTAGGCGTCCGGCTTCGGCTCAGGTCATGATCGCACGTTCGTGTGTTCAAGCCCCGCGTCAGGCTCTGTGCTGAAGGCTCGGAGCCTGGAGCCTGCTTCAGATTGTGTCTCCCTCTCTCTCTGCCCCTCCCCGCTCATGCTCTGCCTCTCTCTGTCTCAAAAATAAATAAAACACTAAAAAAAAAAAAAAAAAGTTTTTTAAATTAGATGACTTTATTGAAACAATTACTCAAGTATATATTATTTCTAATTGGAAAAATGCTTATATTTTCTTGAGATATTTATTTCTCTGTAAAGTCTGACTTTGGGAAAACTCATAATATTTTAATATTAAGATGTGTTTTAGTATTAAAAATTAGTAAGAATTATTTTTACTTTTAAATTGGTAAAATTGGATTTTATTTATTTTTTAATATAATGTATTGTCAAATTGGCTTCCATACAACACCCAGTGCTCATACCAACAAGTGCCCTCCTCAGTGCCCATCACCCATTTTCCTCTCTCCCCACCTCCATCAACCCTCAGTTTGTTCTCTGTATTTAAGAGTCTCTTATCATTTGCCTCCCTCCCTCACTATAGCTTTTTTCCCTTTCCTCTCCCCCATGGTCTTCTGTTAAGTTTCTCAAGATCCACATATGAGTGAAAACATATGATATCTGTTCTTTTCTGACTGACTTATTTCACTTAGCATAATACCCTCCAGTTCTAACCACGTTGCTGCAAATGGCAAAATTTCATTCTTGTTGCCAAATAATATTCCATTGTATATGTAAACCACATCTTCTTTATCCATTCATCATTAAACTCTGTACTTCGTTTTTAGGTTAGAAGAGTCCATATCTTAAACAAATAAAAAGCCATTTCAGAAGACACCTATTTCTTACATTCTTTACCTAAATTAATTAGCTTAGATTTTAATACCTAAGCACCAGTAGTTAGTTGCTGTTTTTAAACTATTTCACATTACTTGTTTAAATGTTATTTTTTTAAGTCATACTTTACAAAGAAGCTACTAGCATTTAACCTATTTTAGCAAACCTAAATTACAGACTAAAGTAACACATCTTTCTCTAGTCTGATGGATATCGTGTTTCTTGGTTTCTCTGTTATAGGGATGTCTCAGTGCTGTTTGCCTTCGTTAGTTTGCTCATTATGCTTCCCACTTGGTGGATTGTATCTTCCTGGCTGATATGGGGAGTGATCCTATTTGTTTATCTGATTATAAGAGCTTTGAGATTATGGAGGACAGCTAAACTACAAGTAGCTCTAAAAAAATACAATGTCCATTTAGAAGATATGGCAACAAATAGCCGAGCTTTTACTAACCTTGTGAGAAAAGCTTTACGTCTCATTCAAGAAACTGAAGTCATTTCCAGAGGATTTACACTGTGAGTTCATATTTCATTTATTTTTTAAAAATTTCTTTTCTACTGCATAGTTAAATTAGAATATTTATTACCTATTTTCATTTCTGTGTTGCATTTACAGAAAAAAGTAAGTTTTCTCTTTAGCACTTTTTAAAGTCTGTTAACTGTGAAGGAGTAAATACATTATATGCTAGATTTAATATGTAGTATGATTCTGCTTATCTACTTTGAGAAACCAAAGAGCTTAGAGAATCATAATTATTTCTGTATTATCATGTGATTTTTTTTATGAGTTACTACAGGGAGAGCCTAACATTGACTCTGGCGTGCAAAATTACCCAACAAATGCTTGTTTCCTTTACTCTCTGCCACACACTCTAGCAGGTACTATGGCACTAATACTCTCAGAATCTCAAGCAAATATTCACATTCCCACAGGAAATTAAATATTCCCCAATCTAGTCTAGTCTTAATTAAATATTAAGGTATAGGATATATAGGATATTTATTCTCTATAAAAAGAATAGTTATATTTATTAAGCACCAATTATGTTCCAAATACTATGCTAGGTAATCTTGTCTACAACCGAGAACATACAATTAGTACACGGTAGAGCGAACGTTCAGGTCCATTCCATCTGCCTCTAGAGCTGGTTTCCAGTCCACTAGGCTGCCTGAACACTAACAAGTGACAGTTATACTGTAGTATGTTTAATCATTTATTTAACTCCTATAACCTTTGCAGTCTGTAGTGGGAGAAAGTAAGTATATGGTGAAGAATGATTATTACTCTTTATGACTTATATCTGGAAAATCACGAAAAGGGAGAGCAGAAGAACCTTGGGTAGTCGTCTCGTTCTTCACTCTGCTGTGCTCTAGAATAGCACTTAAACAGTCTCATGGAAAAGCTGTCTCTGGAAAATCATGCAACAGGGAAGTGAAAGAATCTCCAGTAGAAGAGGGTTTAAACAATCCCAAGACAGAAAAGAGATTTTATAACTTCTCTTTCTGCTTATTTCAAAATGTAATAGTTTTCTGTTAATATTTGTCCTTCTACTGTAGTTAAAATCTACTTGTTGATAGAGCATAACACATGTTGTTTGAACATTAGATTTTAAAAGTTGAAAACAATGCTAAGTAAGTAATAGCTCCTTATCATTCTTGATTTGTACAGTATTTTACTGAGAAGCCTTAGCTTAAGTGGCTGTGTCCAATTAATGCTTAGGCACATATAGAGGATTCTTTGCTTTTTGTCGTTTTCCAACTTACGTTATAGAATTATGTCTAGAATTGGCACGAAGAGGTAAAATGGGCCAGCTACACATGACTTACCTCCAGATTATGATTCCTATCCATTGACATGCAGTCAGGCAAAAGAAATGTTGAAAAAGATTGACTTGTCTCCATCTAACTAGATAATGGATTGAGAAAAATTATGAGTAACAATTAGTCTTGAATCATAATGTTTTTAGAAATATTTTTATCTTTAAAATTGATTTATTAGTAAAATGGAACACACAGTATAGTGCCATATATTGGAAACCTGTGCTGTTTTGTTCTGCCTCAATTTGTCCTCTCTAGCAAAGAATTTAAACATTCTTTGCCTCATTCCCTCATTTTAAAATAAGCCTATCTGTCATTGTCCTCTGGTTTTTTTGTTTTGTTTTGGTTTAGATTTTTAATGCCTGAGTACATTATAGTCTGGTTTAACATTTTAAAAGTTTTGAGTTAGACATCTTGTTTTTCAAATTTGTGGTTATAGTATAAGAAGTTTATAAATTTTAATATTTTCTTTTGCTGTTGGGAGAGGTTACTGGTTAGGTGAAAAAACTATTACCCAATAGCTATGTAATATGAAATCATTCTTCATTTCATTTATAAAAGCATGATATATTGTACATCATTGTTGCAAGTAGGTACTCCCCATTTATCTTTTGGAAAGTACTATGAAATGTGCTTCCTCTTGAACAGTTTGGAGAGTAGCTATGCTACTACCTAGTAACCCTTCCTTTGCCTTTCTACTTGCATTCCCCTGTTGGCCACTGGTCCTGTTATCTCTCTGCGTCCCCTACTTCATTTTGAGTAGGTAAGTGCCAGTGGCAGCAGGTGGGTAAGTCATTTTACCCTACTTTTATGAATGTACAGAATGTATTTCTATGTAGTGTTTCATTGTTCTGTACAGTGACCAAAAATATGAGTGATGAACATATGTAAATGCATATTAAGAATGTAAAAGTGTTTCTAACTAAAGTTTTCATACTTACTGTAGATACAGGTTTTAAAAACTACGTGTAAAGTAGTACCACTTTAGTATATTTTAGCAGGTACAGTGTCTCTATCAAAAGTTGCAATGTCTTACATAAGTACTGTACATTTCTACCATATTTTGACTAAAATATATTGTTTTCCCATATCAGAAAAAGCCTTTACTCTTTGAGATTTTAATTTTTCATTTGTCTTTTTTTAGAGGGGGGCTATATATAATATCAGGGAAATGGCTATTTATGAGACCTGAGTTGGGATATTTACAATCATTTTCTAATAAAAACCATGAAAAGGGAGGTTTTTTTTTTCTAAGTTGAATGGAATTGTGGATTTGGGAAACAAAACCTTTAGGACACCTGTACAGTTGTATCACATTTTACTTTTCAAGTTTGCTTGACAGGGTCAGTGCTGCTTGCCCACTTAATAAAGCCGGACAGCAGCCCAGCCAGCATCTCCTCGGTCTTCGGAAAGCTGTCTACAGAACCGTAAGAGCCAACTTTCAAGCAGCAAGGCTCGCTACCCTATATATGCTGAAAAAATATCCTTTTCTGTCTACATGTAAGAATAAATATGCTTCCAGAGTCCTGAATGTATAGATAGTATAGTTGCATCCTGTAGAAGTTGAGTGTAAACTGAGATTGCCTATTTTGTAGCTAATTTCCATCATCGCTTCTATTAAAACTGGAAATGTGGTCTAGGGGGAATAACACTAACAGACAGGAAGAAAGGTTTTCTGTTCCCGTGTGGCCCGGTTTCAACAAGGAAAAAACTTGAAAGCCCTACCTTTATTGGTCTAAAGAATAAAGTCAGAAGAACCTGGCTTTGCTAGGTCTGACATTTTTAAAAGTTACTGGACATGCAAATTGGCGTTATGACATGGAAATAAACTGATAATAGGAAATCTTTCCCCTTTCAAAAAACAGAAGCTCTCAAGTCAGATTGGCTAAGTTTAAATATTGGCTCTATCAATTACTGCCCTGGTGACCTTAAGCAAGTTTCTTAACTTACTATACCTTGCATTATTCTTTTTAAAAATGGCAGTAATAACATACTCTTCCTGTGGTTTTGTTGAATCAAATGAGCTAGTGCATATAAAGTGCTTAGACAGTGTCTGGTGTATAATAAACACTTAGAGACTGCATGACAATAAGTCTGTCACTTAAATTTACTAAATCAGGAAATTAGCTCTGTTACTTGGTAAATAAAGGTGTATAGGATCTTTATTTCAGTTAAGATTCATAGAATGAGTAAATGGAGCACAAAAATACTTTTTTGAACCTTCAGTATTTGGGGTACTGTAGCACTGATAAATATCATGCTTAACGTTTACAGAGTGCTTTATTCTATCTTTATATACACCTTTCCAGCTAGATCTTATCTCCATTTTATGAAAAAAAAAAAGCTGAATAAAATCTCCATCGTGTGTGATTTGCTTGGTGTTACACAACTAGTAAGAGGTGAAGTTGTATCTTGACTATAGGTCTTATGACTTAAAACCTTTTCTATATATATATATTTTTTTTAACTGTACTTTACTACTTCTTTGGAAATTGAAAGCATTTTAATTTTAGTCAAACTTGTCCATTCAATTCCCCCACTTCCTTAATAGCCGCCTGCTATGTGCTAGACTTTTGAGTATGCTTGATAGATAAACTGGAATTCGTAATAAAATAGAAGTGCCCAGGGTGCCTTCCAGCATAGCAGGAGGATATACTTGGCCTGTGGGGTCAGAGAATGCTTTCAAGGAGTTGACCTTGAAGATAATAAAAGTCTGCATTCAAGTATAATGAAGCAAAGATATGGGGAAAAAATAGAGTTATGGTAGTATGGCATGTGAACTTTAAGTAGTTACTCATTCAGTAAGTATCAAGAATAAACTCCGTGTCAAGTGGTATGCTAATCACTAGATATATGATGGTACACATAGTAGACAGGGCCCCTGCCTCAGAGTACTTGTAGCTTAGTGAGGGGTAAGGAAGCAGAAAGGGGTAACCTAACAAAGATGGCAAATCTATGAATTTCCTGTGCCAGTCACTTTAGCACTGAACAAGACAAGCAAGATCTTTGTACTCATGGCTCTTACTTCTTGTGGATGAGATAATGAATAAAAAGTGAACAGATGAGATTTTCACTTATCTGTTGTACAAAACCCAGCAGAATAGAATAGACAGTGATTGGTGAGTTACTGCGTTTGATTGGATGATAGGGGAAGGCCTTCCCAAAGAGTTGACATTTAAAATAAGATTTGTGGGGCACCTGGGTGGCTCAGTTGGTAAAGTGTCCAACTCTTGATTTCGACTCTGGTAATGATCTCACAGTTCCGTGGAGTCAAGCCCCATATCATGCTTTGTGCTGACATTGCAGAGCCTACTTGGGATTCTCTGTCTCCCTTTCACTTGCCCCTCCCCCACTCACTCTGTCTCTCAAAATAAATAAACACCAAAAAATTAAAATAAATAATTATTAATTTTTTTAAAAAGGATTTGAATGAGGAGAAAGATCATGTTCCAGTTTGATGGACCAGTGAGTATAAAGATCTTGTGATAGGAGTTATTTTAGCATTGCTGGAGTATAGCAAAAAGGCCATCATGAATGGAGCACATTGGGAGTTGGGGCATGAGATGACATTCAGAGGTAGGCAGGAACCAGAACATATTTACCACATAAGGAACCTTAAGGAAACAAAATAAAAAGAATCCACCAACTATTTCTTTGAAAAGAGCAATCAATATAAACCCTCACATGTCTGGTCAAAGTAAAAAGAATTCAAATATTCAAAATTAGTAATGGGAACAGAGCCAAAACCATAGATATGGAAAAAATAAATTATAAGGAGATGGTACATACAATTTTGTGGCAGCAACTTTTAAAAAAGTAAACACCTGAGGGCGCCTGGGTGGCTCAGTCAGTTAAGTGTCCAACTTCGGCTCAGGTCATGATCTTATGGTTGGTGAGTTTGAGCCCCACATCGTGCTCTCTACTGTGAGCACAGACCCCACTTTGGATCCTTTGTCCCCCTCTTTCTCTGCCCTCTCCCACATATTCTCTCTCCCTCCCTCTCTCTTTCTCAAAATAAATAAACTTACAAGAAAAGAAAGAAAACACCTGGTTTTATGTAAACAATGGAAAATTTGCAAGTATAGAAAAATGATAAAGTTCTTGATGCACTAATATGGAATGATATCCAAATTGTTGAAAAGAAAATGAAGTGCACAGTATTATTTATACTACCTTTCCACTGTGCGTAAAAGTGTGTGTATATGTATATACACACATACATATATATACACACACACACACATACATGAGACTATTTGTATATATGGGAGATTATATGTACATCTGAGAGAATAAATGTATATGTGTATATATCCACATACATATTTATATTTGGGTTTGCTCTTATGTATAAAAAGTATCTTGAAAGATGCACAAGAAGGGGCACCTGGGTAGCTGAGTTGGTTGTGTCCTACTCTTGGTTTCAGCTCAGATCATGATCTCATGGTTTGCGAGTTCAAGCCCTGCATCTGGTTCCACACTGACAGTACAGAGCCTGCTTGGGATTCTCTCTCGCCCTCTTGCTCTCTTGCTCTCTCTCAAAACAAATAAACTTAAAAAAAAAGAGAGAGAGAGATGCACAGGTTATCTTGAGGAATACTAATAACAGTGATTGCCTTTTCCTTCAGCTAGGAGAATTGGGTGGCCAAGGGACAGGGGTAGGAAGCTGTTTTTACAGTACTCTTCATACATTATTAATTTTATACCTTATGAATCTTTAATTCTGTGGGTATATTACATGTTTGAAAACTAAATGAATAAATGAAATTTTAACTACCAGGTCAAGGTGGTTTTATAGTTTTAAAAAAAAACAATTTCATACCATAGAAAAGGTTAGAAAGCCTCCCCTACATCATTTTATTTATGAAGATTCTATAATTGCAATACCAAAACATGTATTATAAATAGAAAACTAGACCAATCTCACAGATGGAGATACAAAATATCTAAATTAAGATATGTATTTACTATAGCACTATATTAAAATATTGTTATGTGACCAAATAGGAGTATGCTGGAAATATAAAAATTTAGTTCAATATTAGGCATTGTATGGATATAATTCTTTACAAAAACTGTTGAAGGGGGCGGAAATCACATATTAAGTTGATAGATGCTCATGAGGAAGAGGAAAGGGGAAACAGCAGCAGTCTGAGCAGGCTGAGTGCCAGCGGCATCCTGCAGCCTGCACGCGGGGAGGACGAGGGAAGGAGTCACTGTGGTGAGTGAGGGCCTGAGCCAGCGTACTGTGAAGTACTCAGTACAGTTTCAAAAGGTATTTGTCAAAAATAAGGAAGTTTGCACTTTAGCACTTGTAAAGAATTGAACTTTTAACTGTTTAGAGGCAAAGATATTTTATTCACAAGTATACTGGTAGTAAGATCTCTGAGGTTTGTTAATATGGTAGATTTTAAGATTGGTTTCTTTTTTTTTTAATGGACATTAATCACCTCCAGTCAAAGTTCAGATAAAGATGAGCACAGGTAATTTTGGATGATTTCATTGTACGTACCCCTTATACTTCTAATAAAAAGCCTTAACCTAATTTAACCTACCCCCTGAACTCTGAGAGTGACAATGTAACCAACTACATCTGTGTGGTGCCTTTTAAGGAGCTGGGCCTGGGCCTCAGTGAGGAGCAGATTTCAGAAGAGGAAGCACATAATCTTACAGATGGCTTCAGCCTGCCTGCTTTGAAGGTAATCTGCCTGTGGAAAGAAAGGGCTGAAGAATAGATGCACTCAGATTATGCCTGTGCTATCTGAATGTAAATGGGACGCCTGTTCCCTTTTATTGTTTGCTGACTGTCATCAGAATAGCCTTCCTGATGTTTGTGAAACTGTCTTTAAAAGTTGATGGCATCATAAAGATTGCATGAGGAGATCCTTATATTTTGATATCAAAATACTTAAAATTCTTACTGTAAGCACATATTGTCTTAAATCAGATTTATAGATAAGTGAATTTACATTAATAGAAAACCAATATGAGTGACTTTATGACTTTGTTTTAACAAACATGGGTAAAGAATGTATACGATCTATATCTTCCTTTGGAAAATCTACATAGAAAGATATATTTGAGGCACCAGGGTGGCTCAGTTGGTTAAGCGACCAGCTTCAGCTCAGGTCATGATCTTGCAGTTCGTGAGTTCAAGCCTCACATCAGGCTGTGCTGACAGCTAAGAGCCTGGACCTGCTTCATATTCTATCTCTCCCTCTCTCTCTGCCACTCCCCTATTCATGCGCGCGCTCTCTCTCAAAATTAAACATTAAAAACTTTTTAAAAAAGAATATATTTGACTATAGAAGAATTAAGGTTCTAAATGAAAAAAATTGCCATGATTTTTAACAAAGGTGGATATAATTCTTTCTATATAAAGAGGACTAAGTTATGTAAAACCTAGACGAGATAGGTCAGGTTCATTAACTGGCTTCACAAAGGAAAAACTAGCAATAGCCAATTCAGTTTCAGGATGCCTGGGTGGCTCAGTCAGTTGAGCGTCTAACTCTTGATTTTGACTCAGGTCATGATCCCAGGGTCATGGGATTGAGCCCTGTGCCAGGCTCTGTGCTGGGCGTGGAGCTGCTTAAGATTTTCTCTTTCCTTCTTATGCCCCTGTTCCCCACTCACACATGCTCTCTCTCCCTCTCTCCCTCTAAAAAAAAAAAAAAGAAATAGCCAATTCAATCTCATTAGAATAAATAGACATTTTGTCAAAGATATTGAAAGTTGATAATATCCATTATCTGAAGATCAGGGAGACATCACACACTACTAATAAAAGTATATATGGATTGGTTCACGTTAGCAGTTAATACCAATCTTCAGAAAGATATGTGTTCTTCAGTAATCTTAAGCTTAAAGATAAATTTTCAGAATATACTCAAAGTATTTTCATGATATTACAGCAAATATTGGAAACAAACTAAAGTGATATGAGATTTATTGGTATATTCTTTGGAATTAGTAGTAGAAAAATTGTATGATGGAAGAAACAAAATAAAACAAGTTGGAAAAACAGTGTATGTGGTAAGATTCCAATAGTTTATTTTTAGTTTTTGTTTTTGAGAAAGAGAGAGGGCGCAAGTGAGCAAGGGGCAGAGAGAAGGAGCAGAGAGAGAATCCCACAAGGGGTGGGGGGATAGAGACAGAGATCACAAAAGGGGCAGAGAGAGAGAGAGAGAGAGAGAAAAGCAGGGCTCACCCAAAGCAGGGCTTGAGCTCATGAACTGTGAGATTAATACCAGAGCTGAAGTCAGACACTTAACCAGCTGAGGCATCCAGGCACCCCTATGTTATTTCTTAGCTATTTCCTAGGCCAAAATGGTATAATTTTGAATCCTAAGCTCTGGATGCATCACTGACTCATTTCTTTGGACTTCTCTAGGTCCATTATTCCTACCGTCTTCTTTTCTACTTGGTGTAAAATTTGCAAATAATTCATCAAGGAATATTCACTTACAAAACATGTATCTCGTTATCAACACTTCTTTTCTGGGATAGAACTGTTCTAAAATATATACTGGTATTACATGCTATATTGGTATTAGAAGGTCCCATGTGTCATAACTACATAATTTGATCTAACATTCTCTGCCAGTCTTAAGGGTTAGTTCAAGCTCAGCCATAGTCATTACTTAGGATAAAGTGAGAAATTTAACCAGAAGTTAAGATAAACAAATTTGTGGTTTGTTTTGAATTTTGATCAATTTTTTTAAATTGATGTAGTCCCTTTTTCTTTTTAGGTTTTATTTCAGCTCTGGGTAGCACAGAGTTCAGAGTTCTTCAGACGGTTAGCCCTGTTACTTTCTGCAGCGAATTCACCTCCTGGGCCCTTACTTACTCCAGCACTTTTGCCTCATCGTATTTTATCTGACGTGACTCAAGGTCTACCTCATGCTCATTCGGCCTGTTTGGAAGAGCTTAAACGCAGCTATGAGTTTTATCGTTACTTTGAAACTCAGCACCAGTCAGTACCGCAGCGTTTATCCAAAACTCAGCAGAAGTCAAGAGAACTGAATAACGTTCACACAGCAGTACGCAGCTTTCAGCTCCATCTGAAGGCATTGCTGAATGAGTAAGTTTAGAAGCCAAATAAGAAAATGTCCCCATGATCAGCAAGCTTCATTCTTGTGCCATTGTGATGATTGGCTTGTGTCCCAACTAGAAAGTAGCAGCAAAATTGAGACATGCAGCATGAAGGATAGTTTATAGCTATGAATGTAGCGGAGAAAGAATGATTTGTAAGCACCATAATTTGGGGGGGGGGGGGGCATTTATAGTTTTCACTTTGTCTGATTTCAGCTGAAAACCTAGAAACATAGGACAAAGCAGGTGTTCGTTCTGTATGAGAGCTGAAATGGCGATGTTTATGAAGACGGGGCTTGTTTTAACTCTCTTTAAGTAGGGCCCTTAAACTGGAGCCTGCAGCCTAAGAAAAGTGTCTGCCAGCACTGGACAGTAAGTTGTAAGAGGTACTGTTATATATAGAATAACATATGACAATTTTAAGAAATAAAGCAGACTTGGACATTTCCTGTATCAGAAGACCAACTTTTTGGTCCCAGTTGAATAGTAAAATACAGGGTCCATAGTTTATATTTGTTTATCTTCTGATTTGCCTGGTATTACTGGTACTCTGCCATGGTCAAATGTAGCGTCCAGTCACTCCAGTGAAATGTTTCTATAACAGATACTTGTAGTATAGGACTGGATCAGATGGATGATCGGGCTCATGTTGTGTTCGTAATCAACAAGGTCATAGGAATTGAATGAGTCGATGAGATTATAGTTAATGTACTCGACCCTGGATACCAGGTAAGAAGTAGAAGGGAAGGGCAGGAATCAGTTTTGTAAGATAAAAACAAAATAAGTCAAAAGCATTTGAAATTTAAATAAAATCAAAGGGCTAGTTCACTGGAGTGAGGAAGGATATGATGAATAAGAATAGGAACTTAAGGTGAGAGAGGTATTTTGAGGAGGTAAGTTTTCACCCATCTATTCAAGGTCTGAGGTATATAAGGCTGCCATAGAGGTTAGGGCCCGAGGGAAATTAGAAGCTGAGAGGCAGGGAAGTTCCAGCGGTCTCTAGTCTCTAGCTGCTATCCTAAGAAAGCAGATGAATGAATGCTGACCTGACTCAGTCTTGTCTCCCACAGGGAATATGGGAGATAAGGCAATCCCTACTTGAGTGGGCAGCAAAGGTCGGGTCTTTGCCGGGGAAAAATTTCAGTGGAAAGGTTGTATTAGGCAAAGCTAGAATCTCTAAAGAATTGATTTTTGCCAGTAGTATCAGAACTGCACAGGACATAAAGGCGGGCAGTAGAGTGAGGGAAGATGGCTCGGGGAGAAAGGCTGCCCTAGATGGACATGAACAAGAGGGGCTTTGTGCTTTGGGCAGAGATTGTGGATTATGCATGGGAAGGAAGTTTCCAGTTTAAAAATGAAATATTCTATATAATATTCTATTATACGTCACCTTTCAAACAGAGTATACCAGTCACAAACCATCATCTCTGACTTGCTCCATAACATTGCTACACAAAATTTTTAGAAGTATTGTCTAGACATTTGTTCTGTGTTTCGCTCCGCCTTCTCCCTTGTGCCTGCTGCGCTTCTCAGTTGCTGATACTACTGTTCTCCCTGCCTCCAGAGAGTTACTGCCAGATTAATGTTCCTGAGGCAGATATTTGCTTCCTCCCTTAACCAAAAATCTCTACTCATTTCAGAGTACAGCAGCATAGACTAAAGTCTGTATAAAACATTCTTTTGAAAGAATTTGCTATAACTCTATTATTGTCTGCCTTTCAGTCTTTCTCATTCTTTTCCTTCAAACTGCATAAATGCCTTCTTCCATGTACCATTTAGAATGAACTTTTTCATCTTTTGTACATGTTCAAGTTCTACCCATCCTTCAGT
The DNA here is from genome assembly GCF_006229205.1 of Suricata suricatta. NCBI lineage: Eukaryota > Metazoa > Chordata > Mammalia > Carnivora > Herpestidae > Suricata > Suricata suricatta. The sequence goes on along the minus strand of NC_043709.1, from coordinate 24,450,825 downwards.
GCTTCCTCAAAAGTACCTTTTCCTTAGCTGTTCCCGGTCTGTACCCTTAGCTGGTATAGCACCTTCCCCTCTTCTGAATTCTTGTAACACTATCTTCCTGTGGTCTCATACTTTTGGCTTAGACAGCCCATATTTACAGCTAACAGCTGTATAACTCTGGGCAAGTTTCTTCCACTGTCTGTACCTAATTACTCATCTGTAAATGGAAGTAAAATGTTAGTTATAATATAAATCTATATAATTTATATGAATATATATAATATAAAAATAATAGTATGATTTTGTATTATATATGATATATATGTATAATTTCCCTGATTTAGCTATTTTTCCTACTAAATATGAAATGAACTTAATTTATCATTTCAGCTCATAAAATGCCTCCTATATATAAAAGAAATATTGTTGAATAAATAGTGATACTCTTTATAAGCTTTTTACAGCACTGTGATAAAATATATGTAATATTGAATTTATTATTTAATCATTTTTAGGCATCGAGTTTAGTGGCATAAAGTAAATATACTTTGTTATATAGCCATCACCACCTTCTATCTCCAGAACTTTATCTTTTAACATTATTTCTTAAATAAGCCTTGTGAGTTATAAATTTTCCACTTAATATTTTAGAAATCAGTTTGTTTTTCTTTCTTACTCAGGGTAATAATTCTTGAAGATGAACTTGAGAAGCTTGTTTGTACTAAAGAAACACAAGAACTAGTATCAGAATCTTACCAAATCCTAGAACAAAAGTTAAAGGTGATTCAGCCTCATGTTCAGGCAAGTAACAATTGCTGGGAAGAGGCCATTTCTCAAGTGGACCGACTGCTCCGGAGAAACACAGATAGAAAAGGTACCAATGACTGCTCCCTTTCATACACACCTGTCAGACATGCTTACTCCACTCCAGTAGGATTTTCTTAAGTAGATTTCTCATCTCCATGATGAAAGTAACATGACAAAACTTCGTAATTTACTAAAAGAAAGTTGATCCTATGCGTACAATTGACACTGGCTCTTGGGGCGCCTGGGTGGCTCGTCAGTTAAGCATCCAACTTCAGCTCAGGTCATGATCTTACAGTTCGTGGGTTTGAGCCCCGTGTCAGGCTCTGAGCTGTCTGCTTCTGATTCTGTGTCTCCCTCTCTCTCTGACCCTCCCATGCTCACGCTCACTCTCTCTCTCAAAAATAAACGTTAAAAAAATAAAAGTAAAAAATAAAAAGTCTGGCTCTTACTTTGTAAACAATAAGTGAATGTAATTTGAAAGTTCTCTGAATGATATGTCTCCTTTTAAAAAAGGTGAGGGGCACCTAGGTGGCTAGTTGGTTAAGTGTCTGACTGGCTCAGGTCATGATCTTGCAGTTAGTGAGTTCAAGCGCTGCGTTGGCTCTTTGCTCATGAGCCTGCTTCCGATTCTGTGTCTCCCTCTCTCTGCACGTTCCCCACTCGTGCTTTCTCTCTCGAAAGTAAACATTAAAAATAAAATAATAATAATAAACTTAAATGAAGGAATAGATTTTAATAGGTAGTATTCTATTATTAGAACTTTTAGGAATTCTTTTTCCATTAGTGAAATAATGAGTTTGATAGTTAGGGGCCAGAAATTGAATCTTGCTTTTAAGATAAAATACTTTAGTCATTCATATATACTAAATAAATGCCATAATAGGTGGCACTGATATTTGTTATAATGGGTCTAAAATGTATTAAGTGACATTATTTAATGGTAACATTGGAATACCTTGTATGCTAAGCAAATGGGCAATCTTGAAATTTTCTGCAAAACTGCTTTAATTTGACCCATTTTTACTAATCACTAATTCATTATAAGTATTTGGCATTATAAGTATTTCTGAACTTGTGTTACCAACCAATACCATGTTTATCCCTTGTACCTTTATGATAAAATTAATCAGATTTATAATAGAAATTGTATTGCTGGCAAAGATGATTAATCCTTTATCATCCTGTTAGTCATTTTTTGTTTACAGCTAGATCTGTAATACTTTAATGTCTTTAAGAAGCTGAATAAGTCTTTTTATAGTGAAAGTATTAACTTTATTCAAAGGAAATGTTAACATGCTAAATACTGATACATCACCAATAGATTTCCTTTATATCTAAAATGTAATTGGCAAGTATTTTTTTTTTCAAAGGATAAATTAGCCAAGGATTTTTAATATGTGCAAATATTTATGCATGTTAAACTTTCTGATATGACTTAAGTCTAGAGCTTTTGAGTACATTTTCCTTAAATGGAAGCGTTCAGAACACCACTGGGTATTTAAAGACACATCCCATTCATCCCTCCGCTCAGCATACTCAGATGTTGAATCTTAGTCACTTAAACATAATTGTTAAATGTGTCTCCAAATCATTGGGCAGGTAATAAGCCATTATTTTCTCTATATGTGGTTTTTGCTTATAGGTGATAATGATAATTAAGATCAAGTATTTCTCAAACTTTTCTGTGTAAAATGCTCATTGTGGCCATGGTTATACAACTTTGAATAAAATATGTATATGATTTTTTTAAGAAGCAGGTGATTTAGCTGTTAGCTCTTTTTTTATGTTCATTTATTTATTTTGAGAGAGAGAGTAAGTATGTGCACATACATGCTCGTGCAAGCGAGAGCTAGAGAGAAAGGGAGAGAGAAAATCCCAAGCAAACTCATGCAGAGCCCAATACAGGGCTTGAACTCACAAACCATGAAATCATGACCTGAGCTAGAATCAAGAGTTGGATGCTCAACCAATACCACAAAAGCCCTTACCTCCTTGTGTATCTGTGTATAAATTCTTTTGATGGTATTATTCTGAACCATTTGAGAGTAAGATGCAGCCATGAGACCACATTACTCCTAAATCTTCTGGTTGCATTTTTGAAAAATGTACATTCTCCTACATACCCACAATATGCCATCAAACTCAGGACATGAGCACTGATACAATATTGCTCTCTGATCCACAGATCCCATTCTAATTTCACTGATTGATCCAATAATAATTTTATATGTTCAGATTATACATGGCATTTAGCTTTTCTTGTCTTTCTTGATAAGTATTTTATTTTAAAAATATACCTTGAGGTTATATAAATATCCTTTCCTCATCAAATATTTACTCATTAGGGGCACCTGGGTGGCTCAGTCAGTTACGCGTCCGACTTCAACTCAGGTCATGATCTCACGGTTCGTGGGTTCGAGCCCCACATCAGGCTCTGTGCTGACAGCTCAGAGCCTGGAGCCTGTCTTTGGATTCTGTGTCTTCCTCTTTCTCTGACCCTCCTCTACTCATGCTGTCTCTCTCTCATGCTGGGGAATAGATAAACTGTTCCATCCATCCACACAATGGAATACTGGTCAGCAGCAAAAAACAAAATGAACTACTGATACATCATTAAGAGGGAGGAATCTCTAATGCATTGTGTTAATCAAAAGAAGCCAGACTCAAATCACTACATAGTCTATGATTCCATTTAAATGACATTCTTAAAACAGTAAAATTTAATAGGAACAGCAAACGTTCCAGTGGTTACTGGGAGTTGGATGTGGAGGGAGGAATGGCATAGGAAATGTTTTGAGGGGATGGACTGTTCTATATCTTAGTTGTGGTGTAGTGGTGGTGATATGACTGATTTGTCTAAACTCATAAAATTATATACAAAAAGAGTGAATTTTTTTGAGTAAAATAAAGAAGCTCAAATTTTTTTCACCCACTAGTTTTAGCATCCACTTGTGGTTCCTGCTTGAATTAGATATTACTGTGATGGTTGGCAAATGGTAGTTTTCTAATTCCATTTTTCCTTTTACACTTATTAGTTGGCATTCTATTATGAGGCAAAACATCCCCCTTTTCTACTCACTTATGTCAATATGGACGTATGGATTATTTTATTCTGTGGATCATAATTTGTTATTTTGTTGCTCAAATTGTACAAAGTTTGACCAGAGGGAGCCCATTTAAGGTTTATGTCTTTATTGATCATTTTTTGATCACTTCTTTACACTTTCCTTACCCCAGCCCTAAAATCAGCCATGTCTTCAAGAAACCCTCATTCCTTTTAATAGAAAAATGGTATTTAGAAACTAAGATGTGGGTGCTAAGTATGCTCATAGCCAATTTTCAGTACAGAGGGCAATGAAATATATCTATGTATATATACTTATATATTTCTACATCTGTCCATATATGTTGTGAACTGTAAGTACACACCAGTACCTCCAGTTCAGATCCATAATTCTTTCTGTCCTTCTCCTGTATATTTGTACCACCATGAGGAACTTGGCTCTCATTATCTTCGATATTAACTAATTTATTCAATGCCTTGCATGTAAGCAATCACCTGACAATGTGGACTATCTCCTAAGCCACATTACTGCTGACTGACACCTAATGAGAGTCCTTCCCATTCTGTCTCATTCCAGTCCAGCTTGCTTTGTCCACACTAGCCCTTGACAGCCAGGAGTCTCCCCCAACCCTGGTCTACCTATCATTACTTTTGAAAGGTAGATATCTCGATGCTTGAAGCCTTATTCTTTCTTTTTTTTAAGTTTATTTATTTATTTTGAGAGAGAGAGAGTAAGTGAGCGAGCATGAGCACAGCAAGAGGGAGAGGGAGAGAGAATCCCAAGCAGGCCCTGCACTATCAGCGCAGAGATTAATGTCGGGCTCCAACCCATGAACCATGAGATCATATCTAAGCCAAAACCCAGAGTCGGACACTCAATTGAATGAACCACTTATGCACCCCTAACTCCTACTTCTTTTTTTTTAATGTTTATTTACTTATTTTGACAGAGAGAGAGAGAGAGAGAGAGAGAGAGAGAGAGCGAGTGAGCAGGGAGGGACAGAGAGAAGGAGGGAGACTGTACCAAGTAGGCTCAACATTGTCAGCACAGAACCCAACACAGGGCTCTAACTCACAAACCGAGAGAGATCATGACCTGAGCCAAAACCAAGAGTTGGATGCTTAACCAACTGAGCCACCCATGTGCCCGAAGCTTACTTCTTTTTAAGTAGAGAGGTAATGTTGAAAGGTAGAGAGCTGGATATGGGAATATGAGAGCCCTGTGATTACATACCAAACACCAATGTTAAGTAATTAAAGTTAACACCTGGATGATCTTTTCAAGCTATTCCTTGTGAAACCCATTTCCAATTCTAACTTCTGAGGATAAAAAGGGAAATGTAAGATTGAAGTTTATGTTTTGTGGGGAAGAGTGATGATCTGTCTTGAGACTTCCCATGCCATGAACAGAAGTTGATTTGTTTCGCGAGTATTTAGAGAGTGAGCACCTGCTGTGTACCAGATTCTGTGGTGACGTGAAGAAGGGGGAGGAAAACAAGTTTCTCCTCCCAGAGTTTAACTTAGATTGTAAATCTACTGCTATTACTGTTAACTTAAACATACTTTACAAATTGAAAGTTATAATCAGAACAAGTTGGCCTATGAAATTGGCAAAATATTAGTACTAAGAGTGTTTTTTTAATTAGATGTTCACTCATTTCTGTGTGGCCTGTTGCTTTTTAAGGCACGCCCGAAATGGTATGTGAAAACCCACGTTGTACTGTGGTACCTTTGACGCAGCCAACTCTACACATTGCAGACAAAGACCCAATCCCTGAGGAGCAGGTAACCTGTGAAAACTGCTTTTTTTCCCCTAAAGAAAACTCTTCTAAAGAAGAGTTTCCCATACAAAGCTTACCTGTCTTTCGTTGTAAGTGGTGTGGATAAGTATTGACTAAGTTGTTAAATTTGTGTTTGTGATGAGCTTCAAAATTACAACACAATATATTGAACTGATATCAAATCATTACTTCTTAGTACCCAGAGTTTGAATCTACTGAATCTACCAGCAAATTTTTGTAAAGTTTTTTTTAATGATTTATTTATTTTTGAGGGGAGGGAGAGAATGAGTGGGGCAGAAGAGGGGAGGCATCCAATTCAGGCTCGGTGCTGACAGCACCAAGCCTGATGCAGAGCTTGAACTCATAAACACTGAGATCATGACCTGAGCCAAAATCAGACTTTCAGCTAACTGAGCCACCCAGGTGCCCCTACCAGCAAGTTTTCATGTTATTTGTATCTTTCTTACTGTCTATTTCTTAGATACTTAAAAGTGATTAAACACATTAAAATTAATGCATTGGCAGAGGTACCTTCTGTGATACTATATACCTATGTAAAATTCCTGTACACTTACTTTTGTGGATTTGGGCATGTATGTTATACCTCACTATACAGAAAAAAACAATTTTTTAATGATTTCATTTGATACTTACAAAGATTTCTTTTGCTTATCTAAGCTAAGGAAAATTTTGTTTGCTTCAGTCATGTTGTCTCCTCAGTATTCTTAATTGCAAAGGGAAACCAATTCTGTTTAGTTTAACAAACAAGAAATTTGTTTTAAGAAAAACAATAGATGACTGACAATATTTCTGAGAGCCACATAGTGACGTTTGAACTAGGCTGGTGTAAACCCCCAAATCTACTCAAAAGAACTATTCCAGTTCTAGCAACATCATTGCTAAGTCACTGGGTGCAGACATTGTCACTGCGCCATCATTCCTGAGTAATAAAAACTACCTTCAGAACCTCTACTTCTGGAAACTTGATCTGCCACCATTCTTGCCAGAATGGATTCCTTAAGATGTCTGCTTCCCTTATAACAAACTTCTGGGTCAGATTTGATCCTTATACATCTAATGAGATTAGAGGATCCCGAGTGATTTGCCTGAATCATAACTGCAAGGGAGGCTGGGTAAGCAAGGAGCCTAGTCTGTGCCTTAATGATATGAAGAACCAAAAGATGAGGTATTCCCCAGTTCTAGGAATAGTGTTCAGACCTCCTGGGAAGTCAGAAAGAACCACAAATATCAGCCACAAGAAGACTAATATACCTGACCACATCCCCAAACCACCAGCCCTTCTAATTTTGATTTGTTTTGGCTAATAACTATAATCTTGACTAGATGGTATCAGAGCAGAAAAATAATGATTGAAGTTATTAAACTTGCTTATCCATAGTCCCTTTCATTATTAACTGCTAAATTTTTTTTTAAGATTTGGATTTATCTATAATAATATGTTTGCTTTGTTTGCCTACCTTTGCTTTAGTGACCTGTGCCCAGAGTCTTCATTGTTTAATCTTGGAGATGGGTAGGTACAAGTTAATGAATGCTACTAGAAAATTGTCTGCTTGAAGGGAAATGCTTTTTCTTTATTCATTTTCAGGAATTAGAAGCGTATGTAGATGACATAGATATGGACAGTGATTTCAGAAAGGATGATTTTTATTACTTGTCTCAAGAAGACAGAGAGAGACAGAAGCGTGAGCATGAAGAATCCAAGAGGGTACTCCAAGAATTAAAATCTGTGCTGGGATTTAAAGCATCAGAGGCGGAAAGGCAAAAGTGGAAGCAACTTCTATTTAGTGATCACGGTAAGCACTGACTTCAGAGTAAAAGATTATTTTCATGTAGGGATTCTTTTTTCTTGAATTATGAATCTTATTTTTGCTATATAATTCTTATAGCTTTAATTTTAGGGATCTATCAGCAAGTATAGTACTTCCACTCTAGACACAAAATCAATATGATCAATAGAAGAGTAGGTATATAATCAAATTGGGAATATGAAATCAAACGTCTTCATCAGTAATTTGATGTTTTACTAAATTTTCTTTGGAATGGGTAGTGAGTTGAATAAATTAGAATGTTTTCAAATTTAGTGAATTTGAAATTCTCTTTATGTTGATATTATAAATGCCTCAATGAAGCATCAAATTAATAACTCTGCATTCATCATTGAAACACATGGATTAAGACCTAGGCCAGTTAGCTCTATCGTTAAGGTTACTCAGTTGGTTCGAACCCTTTAGTAGATGGGAGACGAGGAGGTGCCTCTGCACAGGCCATCTCCATGCTTGGATATTGACAAAATCGGATGATTTGACAGTCCTGACGATTAGCATTAAGCTTCTTTATGTTTCCCACTCCTTTCTTTAGTTGGATTTCATGGGAGGTGTGGGAAGGAATGAGGGGAAGCTTAATACTTGACAGTATCAGACTAGCTAATTTCTAGTTGAGAAATTAACTCCTGTAGATTTCCAAAAGGTAGAGCGGAATTCCTCTTCCATTTTAGAGTACTTCTGTGAAACCTCAAAATCAAATGCCTTCCTTTTCCATTCTCTTTTTCACTAGAAGTGTATGATTACCTATACTTCTGGAAAGTTCCTCAAGTTTCTGGTTTCTTCTCTTAGGAGCCCTACCATTCTTCCTTGTCCAGATATACCTTTCTCAATTTCATCCTTCATCTTCCCACTGGTCCCCTTTATAGCCCAGGTCCTTATTAAATTACGCTCATATATTGTAATAGCCTCTTAACTGTCTTCCTTTTTTTTTTTTAAATGTAAACTCTACCCCCAATGTAGAGCTCAAACTCATGACCCTAAGATCAAGAGTCACATGCTATACTGAGTCAGCCAGGTGCCCCAGCTGACTTCTGTTTTCAGTACCTTTTTCTTCTAAGTTTTCCTTAGAAGATGGCATCTAAGCTTCTAAGCTAGCTTCTGTCCTTGCAGGCCGCCTCCAGATTTTTCTCAAACAGTACAATGATAATAGCTCTCTATCTTTAAAAAAAATTTTTTTAAATGTGTATTTATTTGGGGAGAGAGAGCGTGAGTGGGGAGGGGCAAAGAGAGAGGGAGACACAGAATCCAAAGCAGGCTCCAGGCTCTAGGCTCTGAGCTGTCACCAGAGAGGCTGCCCTGGAGCTTGAACCCACAAACCATGAGATCATGACCTGAGCCAAAGTCAGATGCTTAACCCACTAAGCCACCCAGGCTCCCCGATAGCTCTCTATCTTTAAAACCTACAGTGGTTCCTCCTTTCCTACTCTATTAAATCTAAACTCTTTTTCCTGGTTTCAAGCCTCTTTATCATATGAGTCCATCTTATTTAATTATATTTATCACTCTTTCTAATATAGATATCCTCTGGTTGTATTTATCTAATTAGACTGTGGTTCTACAAGCTTATTTTTATTCATGAAAAACATTCATGCTGGGGTGCCTCGCTAGCTCAGTCGATAGAGCATGCAACTTCATCTCGGGATCCTGAGTTCAAGCCCCACATTGGGTGAAGAGTTTACTTAAAAAAAAAACAACCTTAAAAAAATAAAAACATACATACTGATCTCTTTACCAAGAATTCTCTCTTCTCCACCAAGCTGTCCTTTCTACCAGTTGCTCCTCCATGAGTCCTCTAACTTTCCAGCCCTGCTACCTCTCCCACCACAACAGACCCTCACACCAGAGGGGCACTGCAGGGAATTGTAACCAAGCCTTGAGCAGCAACATAATGGAGCAGATTTAAAACTTACCAGGTGCAGCTGTAACGAGTTCCTGCAGCCTGCTTGTTCATATGTTGGGTCTGCACGAATCAGAAATTGAGAGTATTGTTTTAGGGACTGTTGTTTTCTATGCATTCAGTGTTTTTGTCTCTATAATGAAATTACAGTCTCTTTCAGTAGGGGCTTTCTTATCCCCCACAGTGTTCATTCAGCAGATTCATTCCACAAGTAGTTACGGAGGCACTGTTTACTGCTATATGCCTAGTGCATAGATCAAGATACAAAACTCCCTGTACTCCTGGAGCCTCACACTCTAGCAGTGTTAACACTTGCTCCTCCAGGTGTACAGATTATATTGCCCTATTTAATTAACAATAACCAGGAATATCAATCAACATCTAATACATGTTGCATTCTCTAAGAACTAGATTTATTGCCTAAAAATGTACATGAAGACTGAGAATAGCATTGTATATGCATTTGTATCCTTTATATTGTTGAGTATTTTCTCCATACAGCTTTAAAATTATCCAACTGACAGTATAGGCAAAGATAGAATGAGAGAAATGTGTCTTTTTTCAGGTATGTGCCTTTGGTAGTTCACATTAGAAAGCACAGTAATGCTGATTTTGTTTGTGAAAAATAAGTAAAAAGCTGCTGATACCATAAAATGCTTTTTCCATGACAATTTTCAGTACATCTTCCAGAGTTGTTTTCATCTCTGCCTACAGGGGTAAAGTCCGCATGGAATTAGAGAGGGATATTCTACACTGGAACCTGCTGTGGCCATTGTTTTCTGTTGTTGCTGCTTCTCTAGTGGAGTTACTGCAGCTTAGGGATCTGTTTCTTGGAAATGGACATCTTTTACAAATTATTTTTTAAATAAACGCCAGATCTTCAAGAAGCACTTTTTTTTTCTTCCGTCATGCTTCCTAATATATTGTATTGTACTAACCCCTCATACTGGGAGGAGAGACTGCCTAGCAAGCAACCCACTGCCTACTAACATCAAGAGGGGCTAAATAAAACTTCATTTTCCTTGAAAGGACAACTTCTGCCGTATGGATATACTGTTTCTGTATTATGCTTTGTACAGTAGTTGATCTTGAATACAGATTTTATTTTGTTTTATACTTTTCTGTGACATTAGAAAATGTGTGGAAGTTACGGCTTTACTTTCATCAGGGTCTTGTTAGGTGGTTGGCCAGTGAGTTGGATTATGTGCATTTTTTCCCCATACTGTTTTAACTTGTAAATATATATACATATATATATATATATGTTGAAGATATGATTATTACCTGGATTACTTTAGGTCTTTTATCTGGCATATCAGTAAAAACCATGCTGCTTATTCTTTCATAAGATGGTTCTCAGACTTCAGTGTGCATCCGAGTCCAGAGTAGGGCTTGTAAACACAGCCAGTCCTCACTCACAGTTTGCCTGTCAGTAGGTCCGGGTGGGGCCTGGGAATTTGCGTTTCTACCAAATAACTGATGCTGTTGGTTCGGGAACCACACTTTGAGAACCGCTGCTTTAATATTTTGGATAAGACACTGTGTGAGGTGTTTTAAAATCTTCACTAAAACCCTATCTCATTTCATTTCTTAGGCTTTTTATGTCTTACAAAGTTCTCTGGATTTACCAATTTATATAGATTTCATAGAAAGGTTTATTTAGCTTTTATTTATTGTTCTTTATTAGAAAAATAACTACTGGAAGTTTAAATTAAAGTTTAAATCATTGCTGGGTCCTTAGTTATTATTTTTCTTTCTTTTTTTTTCTTTTTCTTTCTTTCTTTTTTTTTCTTTGAAGCTGTGTTGAAATCCTTGTCTCCTGTAGACCCAGTGGAACCCATAAGTAATTCAGAACCATCAGTGGATTCAGATATGGGGACAGTTGGTAAAAATGATACTGAAGAGGAAAATAGTAAACCCTCCACAGCTGACAATGAAATAAGTAGTAGGACTGAGTATTTATGTGAAAACCCTCTAGATGGTAACAATAAGGACAATTCTGCAAATGAAGCCTTCCTCCAAGGAGCTGAAGAAAGAGTGTGTTCCCAGTGTGGGAGTGAAGAGGAATTCCGGCAGGCGGATGTAGGGAGCCTGTCCCTGCCCACTGCCCATCCAGCTCCCGGGGACTCACTCCAGCCTTCCATTAAGCAGAGGCTGGCGCGGCTCCAGCTGTCACCGGATTTTACCTTCACTGCTGGCCTTGCTGCAGAAGTGGCTGCTAGATCTCTCTCTTTTACCACCATGCAGGAACAGACTTTTGGTGATGAGGAGGAAGAACAAATAGTACAAGAAAATGAAAATGAGGTACAAGAGAAGTAGGAACCAAGATTTACATGGAGGATTTTAAATTATTGCTCTTACACAAGTGTTTTAGCTTCAAGGCTAGATAATCCACTAGAAAGGGAAAGTGAGTGTTAAGTTTACTATATATAAAGCTAAGATGTGAATTTACAGCAGGAACCCTGGTTTGAACAACTGATCTGAAAATAGTAGTTGACTGTAAATGGCAAATCTTTTAGGAAAATAAGAGAAAGGTAAGGGCTCTTTTGAATAAACTGCTTTTTTTTTTTTGGCAGCACAGCTGATCAATCTTGGAAATTCTTTAGGTACTTTTAATAAACAAATATATCATTTCTTGCCAGAATTTGCTACCATAAAATGACTGGGATGATTCTGTTGCAAGAACACTAACATTTAGTATGACTCCTTCTTACTGTATTCTTGCAGTTCATAGCTGCAGCTGTTATGTTAATAACAACTTGTTTGTATTTTATTTTTGTTTATACCAGTCTTAAAACAAAGATACAGGTTCTGAATAAAAAAAAAGTTAATTCATACAATTAATGTGTACTGGGGTTTGGAACTAAAAACTTTCAAAAGTATTGGGATTATGACGTGTTTTTTATGTTTCCTTGTTGATACGTGTATTTGGTAGTTAATTTTAAAATGTCCTAATAATCTTTAAAAGAAGTAATTGTACTGTTTTAAAAATTAGCCTTTCGATTATTTTTTGTGTTTTTCTTATGTTCTTGATACAACTAAAAGAGATGATGTCAAAGTAAGATCCCTGTAGTCCAAGGCCCCAACCCCAACTTTGCAGAAAGTTCTTTGTATCTATTTGCCTACAGATAACTGGGTGCCGTTAATACAAGCGGATCATTTCAGTTGCTGATTTCCAGCCTGAGGCTGTATCCTGTCCACCTCAGTGAGATTCTGGAAACATCCTGCCTGCTTCCTGGAAAGCATCCTTGTCTCCTTAGTACTTCATTTATAACTACCTCTTAAAAGAGGCTGCTTTCCAAATTGTCCACTGTCACGATTGCATTATCAAAATGTGATATTTTCAGGAGTTTCTTGAAACCTATATCTCCAACGCACTGACAGTTTATATACATTATTTGGGGAAAGTATAGGAATAATAATTTATGCTGCTGTCCTAGAAAGGAAATTACACAATGAATATAGATTGTCTTCAGATTCCTGTAAACTTAGCACTTTGAGTCAGTAGATTTATGTGTACTGAGGAGATTTTTATTTAATTTTTTCCAGTAATCTTAGGAAATTTATTTTTTATCCTAAGGAAAAACTTGGTTCTGCTTTGTATAAATAGTAGAGATTCTTTGTACGATAAGTGATTCTGCCTACTGCCAAAAAAATCTGGAACTATCCATAATTAAGCGCTTAGAAATACCATATAGGGTGGGCCTAGTTTACCACTTAGAAGTAGCTAAATTTCAAAAAAAAAATCTTGTTTTGAAACTGACAATTATATTCATAAATAACATTTTCTTTTTCTTTTTTTAAATGTTCTTATTTATTATTGAGAGACAGAGAGAGAGACAGAGCATGAGCATGGGAGGGGCAGAGAAAGGCAGAGACACAGAATCCGAAGCAGGCTCCAGGCTCTGAACTGTCAGCACAGAGCCCAACGCAGGGCTTGAACTCACAAACCACGAGATCATGGTCTGAGCCCACCTAGGCGCCCCAACATTTTCTTTTTAAATTACATAGTTTGCCAAGTCTTTTCCCCCTTGGATTTAGAAGAAGCTATTATGGAAAAATTTGCAAATCTTTCCCCTAATCTGTCACTTTACACAGGAAGAATTAGAGTTTAATAATTTTTAATTTCTTTTATTGTATTTTTATTTACACCAGTTTGGGGAAAATATCTTCATGATATTTTATCAGTTTTATTCAGTGCTCTCTAAGCATTGAAAGACTAATTTTAATGAGGAATTTGTAATCTTCCAATCTGATGTTTTACCCACAAAGATTCTACTTGTTGAAACCATAATAGAAGGATCTTGGGACTTTAATTGAAGGTTCTTTTTTGTGTAGTTTTCAAAGTTTCTTTCATCTTATAAAATATTGCTGAAATGATATATTAACTTCCCTGTGAATATTCCTAATGCTCTCTTATAATAGTCTAAAACTCAGTGTTTCTCAGTTTTTGTTTTTGCTTTTGTTCTTTTATGGGATGCCTATATCAGAATAAACTGGAGGTCTTATTTTTAAGATGCAGACTTGGGGCCACACCCCCAGTCATTCTTAATCAGTCATTTTGGGATGAGACCTAGGTGATGTGTATGCCAAATCGAAGATGTGTAGTCAAATCTAAGAACCTCTGGCTAGGACTTTGTTTTCCTTGCCATGGATACTTTAGGAAATAAAAAAATATGCCAATGTAATATTAGTAGGTATTCTTATTTATTACTTTTCTAAGAATATTTCACTTTGTATTATCAGGCTTTTGACTAGTTTTAATAGTTGACATCTCCATCTAAAAGAAGGCCCCCGGGAAAAAAATATTTTGTGATGCAAAACTTGTAATTATGCTTTCCAAATTTTACAGTGATATTTTGACAGGATAATTCTTGTTAAGAGTAATATTCTGACAGCTTTTAATATGAACATTTCCAGAGTTTATTTTACCAGGACAGAGCCAGTACTTAACGTAAGCATGTATGACAGAAGCTGTTGAAGGTCACTCTTGAGGACAAGATTTTTACACTCTGTCTACAGTGAAGAAAGTGATGACAGTAAATGATCTAATAATAGTTATCATACCTTAAGTTCTTATTTTTTCAGCTGTCATTAAAGCCCTGCATACCTGGGATATCTAGGGGCAGACTCTTGCTGGTCTTTGATTTGTGATCTTTGGCTTATTTTTTAAGTTGTCTGTATTATCGGACTTCACTGGTTAAGTCTTTAAAATTGTACTTCCTTAAAATTGTATGTTTGAATATATTTAATTAAGAACTCATGTATTGACTCAGGTTTGATTTCTGAAGTTATTGGAGACAAATCAGGAGAAACACATTTAAGTCAAATTACTAAGGAAATTTAAGAATATGAGTTTAATTAAGGCTTTAATACAAAAGGATAGCCCTGAGTTTAAATCTCAGCTCCATCATTTAAAAGCTACGGGTGCAGCTGACCTAACAATGTCAAGTGGGAGTTTTACCAGCAAAAAACAAATTCTCTGGATTGCTAAGTGATGTTAGTGAATTCTGACTTCTCGGTAGTTAAAAAAGAAGTGAAACTTTTGAGGCAGCAAAACAAGATCTGGTTATAATTATGTTAGTAAAGTAGGTCAATTTTCTTTAAAAAATAAATAGTAATATTCTGATTCACATAATAAAGGTGATGAGCTTTTAATGTTAAAGCATAAAAAGAATTATGTTTTGCTACATTTTACAGAATTTTACGTCAGTGGAGTGTTAATTGGAAGGGACCCTAGGGGTCATTTCACTCTGGTGACTGACTTTTATTTATACACTAGAAATACTGTAAAATACAAAATATTTTGATAAGTTGTTAGAAATCATGTGGGAGGAAAAATCCAACTGATTTGGTTTAATCATAGGACAGTGTCTCCCTACCCAAACAAAACAAGGAAATAGAACTAAATGCCATGAGACTGTGCTGTAGCTCACCAGACTCGTTATTTGAACTAAAGTAGATAGCATGCTATGGTTGAAAACCAGACAAAGCAAAACTGATTTATTCTTCCACATCTATTGATCACAACATATCCATGTAATTCACACTTATATTAGAAAATGAAGCTGTAAACATACTAGAAGTGAAAATATGGGAAAAATACCCTAAGTACAGTAACAATTTACTGACAGGTAATTAACTGACTATAATTATTGACAGGTGACTAACTTGCATGAGTTAATTCTTCCTGTAACTGAGGCAAATCCATTTAATCATAACATTGTTTAATATTTTAATAGGAAAATTTTTAGAATGTACTTTTGTCTAGAATACTTAGGGTATAAGTTAACTTTTTCTTTGTCATCTTTAAGGATATCAGTTCCTCTCACAGGGTAATAAACAGAAATGCACCCTCAGGAGCAACCGAGATACATCATGTTCTATGCCCCTTTACTCCGTGACCCTGCAGTTCTGTGCTTTCTGAACCGCGTCTGGTTTTCACAGTTTCTCTATCTTCCCTTAAAATCAGCTCTCACTCTTTGCTCCTGTCTTGTGTACCTGAGGCAGGCACAACGTCCCTAATGTGCTACTTCTCATCTGCTGTGGGCTTGAGAAACCAGCTTGCCAAACTGCTCGAATTGTGTCTTAAAGAAGTGTAGACTGAAAGGCTAAGGGGCTTTTCTGTCAGTTACGTGGGGCCTTTGTGGTTCCTGGTCGGCTGCCTAGCATACTTTTGTTTGCCTGTTCATTCTTTACTAAGAACTTGCTAAAAATATTGGTTGAATATTTGATTGCCATTTATATAAAGTATTAATTCAGTTTTTATATGTTGGTGTTTCTAGGACTTCCATTAATGAATTCAGCTATAAAAGAGAATATGACTATCATCTTTGTATAAATCATTGTGTATATTTTAGGGAAATGTTAAATATTTTGTTTTTGCTCATTATTCCTAGTATAGGACACAGACTGAAAACTTAGAGAATTATAAATGTGACTCTAACTCTTGTCTGCCAAGATTTATATCCTAGAACTATAGGTTTGAGACTAAACATGCATGGCTAATTTAGAAAGAACTGACTAACTGAATATTTGGAGAATGACTCATTCTAAATATCCCAGTTTTCTATAGAACTTAAACCCCTTTAAGCATTAAAAATTTTCAGGATAATTTCTGAAGGTGATCTTTTTAAAACAATATGCATTGCTGTCTTATTAAACAATATATGAAAATCATTTAAATCTTTTTTGATGTCAAAATGATCATTATTAACAACAGTTATTATACTGTGATAGTCCAGTTAAGGCGCTGAGGGTTATGTGCCCTTTTACTAAACGACTCTATTCTCATGTGCTTTTTTCATTTCTTGTCTCTGTTTTCTGATAACAGTTCTGATTCCTCCAATTTCTCCAATTACTGCTTGCTTAAGTGTGCCTGTAGCAATAGACTTTCTCCACCTTCGTAATGCTCCTTTTGTCTGTTTTGGTTTTAGAAACCAGGTAACTAAGACAGCTAGCATAATGTATAAAGTAAGAATAAATGGACTCAGTGAAGACCTTAAAAACTAGATTGTCCTTAAATGCATGGGCATCTGTCACTCATTACCTTACTAAATTAGGTACCTGCTCTCAAAATAGAAAAGGTTTTATTGTACAAAAGGAACCATTATATTTCTATACTTTACCTTCTCTATATTTTATTCTTTAATTTTTTGGCTCTTGATTAAAACCAGCCTACTCAAATGAGCATTTTCTATAGTACTTTCTAATTGAATCAGATACCACATGTTACTAAGAATTTCTTTGGCTAGGCTGGTTTTGTTGTTACTTTGGTTTTGTTTTTAGAGAAGTGTGTTTTCATTTCTGAAATGTGAAGCAGGTCGAGTCCTGTAAAATAAGAAAACTTTCATTATTGATATCCCAGAGAACTGAGAAGTAATGAGGTTTTTAGATTCTAGACAGTTTTACCACAAAGAATTTATTCTTTGATCCTGCAGGATTTTAAGACACATTATTTCTTTTTATTCAATGCAATGTATGTTAAAAGTTTGCCAAAAGTTATCAGTGTTAGAGCTAATGATATTGACAGATGTTTGAATGACTAAATACCAGGTGTTGTTCTATATTTTGCGTGTTTAAATTATCATTTGATGTTAAGTAAACATGATGATTTTTCTCTCTTGAATGAAAAATAAACATGAAATTTGTATGTTACAATGTTTGCAATTAAAATTCAAATCTATCTAGAAAGGGACACCTTCACTTTGAATAACTTAGTTTTACCAATATGCTGATTATATTTTAGTCCATATGTTGATTCATCTATCCATCATACACAGGGTAATTGGAAAATCAGTCTATGGCCATGACTCATAGCTTAACATTATTCATCTGCTACTGGAAGGGAATTGTGATATAATATTCACTTAAAAATAGATGATCCAGACTTGCTTTTTGAGTTGAAAATACCAATACACAATAGTCATGGCGCCAACCCATGCTTGGTGGTACAGAGAGTGAAATTCTGAGTATAATTGTAAGAGGAAAGTGATTCTACTTGGTATAATTGCTATAAATTGAAAAGAGAATGAATTGATTCCAGGATTCACATACACAAAGTATAACATGAATAAGGAGTTAATTTTACGGAAATCCTAAAATGTGTGATAAATTAAAATGCATATGGTATTTTTTAAATGCTGTACATTTTAATATATTTTAACCTGTCAGCAATTGACTTAATTTGCCTCACTCCTATTTACTGAATTTCATCCAGCACATATCAAACATGTATGGAAACAAGACAGTATTTAAAAGTTGTGTATGCTTCTGATACACTGTTCTTCAAAATGGGTATATTCTATTAGCCACTGTTATAGAAATATGTATTTCCCATCATATTTGTATCTTAAGAATTTCTCAAGATAAAGAATGATTCTATTGTTTTGAACTTTACATTTTTCTCTTTTATAGCATTTTCTGAAGGTTGGCTACCTACAAAATTATTTCATCTTTGAAATTTTTTCTAAAAGTAAAGCATGTCTTTTGTAAGTTTATTTTTTTATGATATCCTAAGAAATTACATATCCTTTCTCCCCTCCCAAGCAAACTTTAAAATTAATTCCATTTTTAAGTCAAAGTATTTTCTGCACAGTACTGGCACCTGGCAACGTACAGAAAACTCCAGAAATGTTACTCCCCTTCCTTAAAGATTGTATGGTCTGGTACAGCCCTGAAGGTCCATATGAGTGAAAAGCCCAGAAGTCACCTGAGCTGAAAGCACTCCCAAGGAGTTTCGTTTTGTTTGGGTTTGTTCTAGGTATGGTCCCAGGGATCCCAGATCAAACCAGGCCCCTGGGCCTATCCTAGAACCAACCTAAACTCGCGCATCATTCCTGGAACATCAAGAGTGTGAAGACTGAAGATAACCTAAGGCTGACTAGACATCCTACATTCACCAGAACTCACTTTTGTTTGTATGTGTGCCTATGGTTTAGCAAAAATTGGTACGTTAGTCTTTCTAAAATTAGAGGAATGAAAATGGGTAACAAGATAAGGTCTTACCAGACTTTGACATTATAGTAATTTATCACAGTAGAAATGTGATATATAATATGGTTATTATTAATTGCTAGTAGGAGAATTGTTTTTGTAACATCAAATTTCTATTTTATGGTTAAATGACTTAGTCACACACAAAAAAAATTTCTCCCACAAATTAATGGTTTCTTTTTGTTTGTTTGTTTTTCCTCAGAAACTTCCTACTCAACAATATGATTAACAGTCTTGTTTAATTATGCATCATTTCTGAAAGGCATTTGGTCTTTGCCCTCTGGCTCCACTGCTGAGTAATTTTAAAATCTTTCTGGAGACCAGTGCCTTTTTTTCTTTTAATCTTGTTGAATCCTCCACACTGATTTGAACTTGCTTTTTAGGTTTGGATCTGGGGAGAACAGCATCATTTCAGACTCATTATAGGCTACATTTCAGAATCTGCTATGGTTGATGAGAAGCATGATAGAGTGAAAATGGATTAATACCTCACAGATTAGTGAAGTATTTTGCAGAGTACAGTTTTTATTAAGTTTTTTAAACTTTTGTTCCCTGCTGCTGTAGGTTTTTGAAAGATTGTGACCTACTTAATTCATCACATGGTCTCCCATCATAACTGTGACATTGCTATTTTATTTAGTTTGAGGACAGGATTTAGGAAAGACCCCACGCCCAAAGGTTATGATGCACAATGGAAATGTATACTTTGGGAAATACTGGCATTTCAGTAGGGTTAGACCATGTTTGAAATAATTGCAGAGAAGTCAGGGATTCCAACTGTGAAAAGAGCCCAAAATTGTGCTGTTCCTTCAAGTTATGTCACCAGAAAAACTGGATCAGTGAGTTACTCTTTAAAAAAGGACTGTGAGCTTGAAGCTCATTCTGAAGAACTCAACCCTGGGATTAGTTCTGTACTGCCTTCATCACATAGATGCTTCATCCCATGGGTTCTCTTCTTTTTGCCTTTTAAATCATATTTTAATTATCCTTCTCAGTGTTTTCCTTTTTTTGCACAGTGTTTCCTGTTTGCATAAATCAAAAATACTATATATGTTAGTACTGTCTATGTATATATTTTTTTGATCAAACCTTGGATCTAAAGATCTTTGGGTTTTGATTCCTTTTAATGTCAAATGATTTAAATGCTTTTACTGTCTTATAAGTTCACTGTTAATTTATGCCTCAATTTTTCTGATTAACTTTTTCTAATGAACTATATTACAATTAAATAGGTGAGCCTATATCAGTTTCTTCCAGAATTTATGACATTTTGCATTCATCCAAACATGACAGTGTTCTACCAACATCAGCAATCTTGTATCCGTGCACTGATCTGTAAGCATAGGTGACTATTTCTTGACATAGCCTGAAATGTATGAACTCATCTGATGTTTATGTACAGTAAGTGTTCTCAGTATTTGAGGGGCATTTGCATTCTCTTTTAACATTGTTAATTGTTAACACCTAAAACAGGAATGTGAGAACTCTCTTTCAGAATTCAAGCTTATTTACATAGGAAGTTTCTAAAGTCAGTCTTCACTCCAGTCTTCACTTAACACTGGAGTGTTAAACAGTATTTTTTTAAAAATACCATTTAAGAATATCCTTTCAGAGATATTTTAATTTTTACTTTTTGACTACTTATATTTTATGTAGAACTGTACATTGCCTACACTACCTGAAGACTGAGATTATAACCTGTCTCATCAATACTTTTTTTGATCACTTGTGTATTTTACCATACTGAATTTTTAAACGCTTTTAACAAAAACTCAACAGTAGGTTTGTATATGTCTGTATTATTGCTGTTCCTCCTAAGCTTAACTAGTCTCTAATAAAATCTGTACTTCTTTGTGTCTTTTGTGTTTGTGCTTTTTAAAAAAAAAAAAAATTCTGATGTTTGCCACATGAATTAGCCAAAAAGTGAAAAGTCTTTTTCTCTTCCTTCTGTCTGTATTTTTCATCTCTAATGGTATTTTTCAGAATTTGTTAACATACCCACAAAAGACAGTTTTCTAGGAAAGCCTTGGATTCGTTAGCCTAAGTTTTGTTTGTTCGGTCATTAAAGTGATAGATATGATAGATAATTTATCAGAGTGAAACAGCAAATGAATTTTAAAAGCTCAATTTCACCCTTCTCAGTGACTGTCAGCCATTGGATACATTCTAATCATGTTATATTTGTTGACTTGCATGACCTCCCTGATAGAAAAGACGTACTGATTTAAGAAGGAAGCTAACATCCAATGGATCCTACTTTGTCCTATGTAATTGAATGAATTACTGGTTTATACATTTCTATGTGTAGCTGCAGTCTTGGGAACATTCATGGTAGCTCCAAAATGGCTCTGAGACTGAATGCTGGTTAAAGAGAAAGTGGCCTTCCTTAACCAACTTTTATTTACATGTTTGTTTGTTTTACTATTACAAAAGTTTATTTAACAAACAAGTTCAGTATGAAAATGCACATGATCTGATTATTTTATTTCAAGTTATTATTTAAATTCTAGTTAGTTAATATATATGGTAAAATTGCTTTCAGGATAGAATTTAATGATTTATCACCTACAACACCCAGTTCCCTCCTCATGCCCATCTCCTGACTAGCCCATTGCCCCTCCCACCTCCTTCCCATCAACTCTCAATTGTTCTCTATAGTTAAGAGTCTCATATGGTTTGCTTCCCCCTCTCTCTTTTTCCCTTCTCCTATATTCATCTCTTGTTTCTTAATTTCCACATATCAGTGAAATCATGTGGTATTTGTCTTTCTCTGACTTATTTCACTTAACATAATACACTCTAGCTCCATCCACGTTGCAAATGGCAAGATTTCATTATTTTTGATGGCTGAGTAATATAACCTGATTTTTATACTGTACAAAACCAGTACTACTGGGGAGAGGAGTGTGGTAGTCATTGATCTCTTCTGGTGAATACACCCATTGTTTGCTTTTTTCATATTACCACCACTCCAATATCATTCTGTTGCCCAATAGCCATCTCCACACATTCACCTATCGCAAGATTCATAAAGGGATTGAACCCCTACAATATTTCATGGACCTGTCCACCACCATTTAATTTCAATGATGATTTCTTATCCATAAATTATTTCAACCTTAAGGGTGAGTTTTTCTCAGGATGTCCACTCGGCAAGTTAAAAGATGACTCCAAACAGACTTGAAGTGAGCTTTTAAATGAGTAAACTACCTCTTTCCAGGAAAGCTTTG
This sequence comes from Suricata suricatta, assembly GCF_006229205.1. Classification (NCBI taxonomy): domain Eukaryota; kingdom Metazoa; phylum Chordata; class Mammalia; order Carnivora; family Herpestidae; genus Suricata; species Suricata suricatta. The sequence goes on along the minus strand of NC_043709.1, from coordinate 24,428,728 downwards.
AAGCAAGGAGCATGCATTCATAAAGGCAATTCTTGAAATGTGGCCCTTATCTGGGATTTACTAATTAAAAGTGTGAGACAAGGCAGAATACGTGTAGTTACTCTACCAGATCCTAAAGTTATTGGGTAGAAAATATCCTGTATGATGATCACTCTTTGTCTTCACAATTTGCTTTTGAAGATCTTTAGAAGATGTTCTATGGCCATTGAAAATAAAGTTGGCAAATACTAATTTCCCCCAATGCACATCTGTAAAAATTAAAGAAGAGTTTCAGAATCTGTTCATATGAAAATCAGTCCTATTTATTATTTAAAACTTGTTTTTTGTTTGTTTGTTTTTTATTTTAACTAAGCTCTGTGTCTAACATGGGGCTTGAACTCATGACCTCAGATCAAGAGTCACATTCTCTACTGACTAAGCCAGCCAGGTGCTCTAGTCTGCTTATTTGAAGAGAGACCTTAAATGTGTCCCTATGAGAAAGTGTTCACATTTATAGGCAAAATCATAGGCATCAAACATGTTCCTAGAACCTGAATACATTGAAGATCAAGAAACAGTTGCACACGTGAAGTGTCAGAACCAGTATCCTCCCCAATACTAAAAGACCTCTTTATGATAAGCTCCCTGTGGGTACATTTCCTTTTACAACTAAACTCTAGAGGTGAGTACAGAGTCCTTGAATTATAAGTCAGTAGACTTGGATTATGGACAAAACAACTTTTCTAAAACTCAGGCAAATCATTTAACCACATCAAGGCACAGTTTCCTCTGTTAAATGAAAAGCATTGGGGTGCCTGGTGGCTCAGTCAGTTGAGCCTCTGACTCTTGATTTCAGCTCCGGTCATGATTTCACAGTCCTGGGGTTGAGCCTCTAGTAGGACTCTGCACCTGCATGGAGCCTGCTTGGGATTCTCCCTCTCCTTCTGCCCCTCTCCAGCACACATGCACACGTATGTTCTCTCTCTCTCTCTCAAGAAAAATCATGATTTATGAATTGGATTAGCCCTCTAAAATTCTCTTCCAGGGCTAAAATTCTCAGATTCTCTTTTTCCTAACAAGAGATACAAGTTTGTCATTCTTTTCCAGGGTGCAAGAGGACTTAACATTTAGGCACAGGTGAGCAGCCTACTAAATATTCAACCTTGAGATAAGAGGATAGGAAGAGGTGGTAGGGATGGAAGATGGTAGTTGAAAAAGTGTAGCTGGTCCCAGCTCAGAACTTAACCTGCTAAGAACTGAGTCTATCTTACATTTTAAAGCAGTCTAATACTAGTATATAAAAGGCAGGGTATAGGAATTAAAAGGAACAATATTTCCCTATGATTGCATATTACTCCTTTCCTTGTAGATGGCATAATCTTTTCATCATGAAAGGATGTCCTATTACAAGGTTTTCTCTATAGGAATAGAATTTTCTGGTTTATCTTCATTTCAGCAGCAAAAGAATCTATCTCTTGTCCTATATATTGTTCCTTGATCTGAAACACTTTATTCTTTAACACCCAGGCCTGGCTATTAGCGATGAAGCTACTTATCTTGCCTGAACTTAGAAGATTAAGCTATGACATGTGGGGAATGATGGCCAATGACAAAGCTACTGTGCAAAATATATACACTAGGATCTGAAGAACTGAACAGGGTTAATCTCTTCAACAGTGACATAAGGGCAACATTTAGCCAGTTTTTTCATCATAGTAAATGTGAAATATTTAGGAAGGGGAAAGTGTAATTTAAGAAATTGGTAATTTGAGGATATGTAGGATTTTGTTGCAATTTTGGGCTTCTAGTCACACACAGAAAGAAAGCTTTTCATTCTGTGTGTATTCAAGCCATCACCTCTTAGGCTAACCCTGGGGCCTGTAGAGAAAATAGTCAACCCTGCAGTATAAAAAAAAATTTTAATGTTTTATTTATTTTTGATACAGACAGAGACAGAGCATGAGAGGGGGAGGGGCAGAGAGAGAAGGAGACACAGAACCGGAAGCAGGTCCAGGCTCTGAGCTAGCTGTCAGCACAGAGCCTGATGTGGGGCTCGAACCCACGAACGTGATATCTGACCTGAGCCGAAGTCGGAGGCTTAACCGACTGAGTCACCCAGGCGCCCCAACCCTGCAGTATTTAATTCTTGCAGAAGTAACTTGGTCAAAATACAGGAAAATGTTAGACTGGAAAAAAACCTTAAGTTTGTATATGTCCAGAGGCCAGTGTAGGACCAGGCTCAGTACCAAAATACAAAAATTTTTCTTACTGAAATCAAATTGAGTTGAAGTTCAGTTGAAATTGAAAACCTAGAGTAATCTAATCCAGAGGAGCCCAGCATCTTCTCAAGATAGGACCCCTGATATTATTTTCCCCATGGGTACCATGTTTTGAAATTTTTTTAATCTACCATATAATCTATATGAATTAAAACTCTATAAATTGCACTCCCTCATATTTTAACTAACTAAGGCTATAATGACCATTCAGTTTGAGTGTGTGCTGCATGCCAGGCACTGTTCTCAGTGCTCGGGGCGGAGCACTGAACAAGGTTTCTGCCCTCCTTGAATACTAAAGGGGAGAGCTGGACAATATATTGGGAGTTAGATGGTGGTAAATGCTACACAGAAAACAAAGCCAAAGAAGAGTAATATGGAGGATGCAGAGTGCTTTTTTATACAGGGCAGTCACGTATGAAGGGAGAGAGGGAACCAGCCCCATGAAAGCAGTAAGTGAAAGAGCCTTGAACAAGAGCAGCAGAGAAGAAGCAAGTGAAACTCCTTGAGAAAAGGGATGGCTGGTCAAGGAGGGCCTTGTAATGTGTATGCTTTGCTTTGAGATAGGAAGTCATTGGAGAATGTTAAGCAGTAGAGTAACAGGACTTGACTCGGGTTTCAAAAATGTTATTAAGTTTAAAAAGCATTCTTCTGTGTGGAAGTCTGACAGGGATGGGGAAAGGACATCCTTTGGCTAATGCAGTAATCTACGTGACGGATGGTACTCGTTGGTAGTGAAGGTCTGGAGGAGTGATCCAAGTCTGGATAATTATGTTAAAGATAGAGCCAACAGGATTTGCTGACGCAGTGTATGTGCAGTATAAGAAAGGAGAAGTCTAGATGATTCTAAGGTTTTTGGCCTGAGCAACTGGAGGAACAGAATTATCATTTCCTGAGATGGAGCAGCCAGTGAAGTTTGGGTAGAGATTGAACTGGTTTGGGATTGGTTAAATATAAAATGCTTATTAATCATTAGGTGGAAATGCTGGATAGGCAGTTGGATATATAAGTCTAAGTTCAGGAGAAATATCCAGAGTGGGAGATGTCAGCATTTTGGGTGGTGTTTAAAGTCATGAACATAAGTCAGGGAGTCACTACACCGAGATCTTTGGGGAATCTACAGTTTGTAGGTCAGGAGATGAAAAGAAACCACAAAGGAGACTGAGAGGGGCAGTTAGTGGCACAGAAGGCATGGTGTGTCCTGGAAGGTGAATGAAGAAGTTATTTTATAGAAGAGGCAGAGATTAACATTTCAGTTGCTGCTAAAACACTGAGAAAGAGGAGTCCATTTGTATATATTTTTTGGAGGAATGTCTGAGTTCAAATCTTGTGTCCATTTTTTTAAACATTTATTTATTGTTGAGAAACAGAGAGAGACAGAGCATGAGCATCGGAGGGGCAGAGAGGGGGGGGAGACACAGAATCCAAAGCAGGCTCCAGGCTCTGAGCTGTCAGCAAAAAGCCCGATGCGGGGCTTGAACCCACGAGCCATGAGATCATGACCTGAGCCAAAGTCGGACGTTCAACTGACTGAGCCACCCAGCTGCTTCCCTTTGTCCATTTTTTAAATAGGGTTATTTATTTTTGTTATTGAGTTGTGGTTCTTTATATATTCTGATATTAATCTTTTATCAGGCATATGCTTTGCAGATATCTTCTCTCCTTCTGTGAGCTGTCTTTTCACTCATGATAGTGTCCTTTGGTGCACAGTCATCATAAATTTTGATGAAGTCCAGTTTATTTTTTCTTTTGTTGCTAAATTTCCTTGATTTTCAAGAGAGACCATAGTATCACCTGATTCACGGATTATCATGAGAATTAAATAATACATGTGAAGGCTTGTAAAGGGACTGGGACAATGCCTGCCACATAAGAAGCACTCAATGAGTGTAAGTTATTATCTAGGCTAAGTCTGTAGTATAAAAACCAATGGTCAGGGGTGCCTAGGTGGCTCAGTTGGTTAAGCGTCTAACTCTTGATTTCGGCTGAGGGCATGATCTCACAATTTGCAAGTTTGAGCCCCATGTCAGGCTCTGTGCTGACAGTGCAAAGCCTGCTTGGAATTCTCTCTCTCTCTCTCTCCTTTGACTTTGCCCATCTTCCTCCCTTTCTCAAAAATAAATAAATAAATAAATAAATAAATAAATAAATAAATAAATAAAGCAAGCAATGGCCATAAGGATAGAAATAAGACATGTCACGTGGAAGCCAAAGAAGTAGAGAGTTCCAAGAAGAGCATGATCAACAGTGCAAAATGATGCAGAGATGTCAAGAAAGATCAAAAGAATAAAGTTAGACTTGGAACCTACAAGTTCAGACAGTGGTGTGACAGAGTCAGATGCCAAGTTACACTGGACTGAGAAAATCTATAAGGATCTCTTGGGCGTCCGGGACCAGGTCTGGTATTTTAGCGCTCACAGCGATCCCAACCGAAACCAACCCTGTAGGGGCTGCTGAATTAAATGGGGGGGGCACTCGAGTTGGAGCCAGAACAACTTGGTTAAAGATCCTGGTCTTCTACCACTTGACACCTTGTGGTCCCTTCTCAGAGCTGCAAGTCTCTCACTTTAACAGGACAATTATTGCTATTTTACAGGGTCAGTAACAGGCTTATGTGAAGACTTCGCCGAATAGTAATTCATTACTCATTAGTGTTATAATAAATGGTTCTATTCTCACTCCTCATTTTGTTCTAATATTCTTACTCAGTAGTTTTTCCTGCACACCAGGTTTTGTGGAGTGGAGTATTCTCACTCTACAGATGTTTGGCTTACAAGTTTGCAAAGACAATAAGATGAGATTAGTACATGTCAAATACTTATGACAATTTGGGCTACTGTTGTATTCTTGTTTTTATTTTTATTTATTTTATTTTAGGGAAACAGAGAGAGAGAGCATGAGGGGGGCAGGTACAAAAGGAGAAAGAGAGAGAGAGGGAGGATCTTAAGCAGGATCCATGCTCAGCCTGAGCCTGACATGGAGCTCAATGCCATGACCCTGGGATCGTGACCTGAGCCAAAATCAAGAGTTGGACGTTCAACCGACTGAGTCACCCAGACACTCCAAGGGCTGCCCTTGTATTCTAATGAAAAGTTGTTGCCAGATTTTTAGTGGTCCCTGTCTTCAAGTCTGCTTCCTGGCCCACTAGATTTCTCATAGTTTGTATTTACCTAATCTCAGCTGTTGCTGTAAGAAGCTAGTGTTTAAATATTATTATTAACCACATCAATGGATCTTTTTGTTTGCTGTGGTTGGCTATAGACATGAGAATCCGTCTACCTGAGTCGTGAGTGCACTGCAGAAGTTTGAGGGTTTCATCTGCTGTTCAGTAAACAGAACATGGGACTTCCACTGAGTTCCTACAGCTACCAAAGCAAAGATGTTTTCTGTGGAGTAACTTTCCAGTCCTGATCACGTTTACCTACGTAAGCCACATTTCAGGGAAGGATATAAGACATATTTATTTAGTCTGGTTTGTACCTTGCTCTATGCCTGTTTATTTTTTTTAAAGTTTATATTTCTTTTTGGTTTATTACATATCCCAAGATATCTTTGGAATGAATACATCTTGAAAATATAACAAAAATAAATTCTATAAAGAATACTTGAATAACCATTTAAAATCCAAGTGAGCTATGACTTTACAATATCTTGTTTGTTAATAATGGTGAACAAATGGAAAAAAATTTTAATCCAATACACATTTACCAAATGGTCTTCATACTAGACACAACAATCACCCTGTGAAATAAATATTCTTATGTTATAGATGAAAACAAGCGGCTTTCAAATAAGTTCAGTGTCTAGCCAAAGAGCTCAAGAGTCTTAGCAAGAAAAAATACTAGATTAGGTTCTCCAAAAAGGCTTTTTGACTTCAAATTAGGTGTTTGTTCTATGGATTTTGTTCATTGTCTCTTCTTTTCCTGCTTAGGGCACCACATACAAGAACACACACATGCACATAAATGCATGCACACACACAGGAATCCTTATTTCCACTTCATGAAGCATAATCCCCTCAGTGTGTATTTAATTTAATCACTAGATTCCTAAAAGAAGTCAGTTAAGTAGGCAATTAATTTCCTTTGCGAATTGTTCATTCACATATTAAACTGGTAATCTCATTTAAATATTTGCATCCTCCCACCCCCACCCATCCTCCCACTGTTCTCAATGTTTACGTTCCCTATATTCATCAGATCAGTGTGAGAATCTTTTTGCAAAAGCCCTTTATAAACTGAAAAGATATACTTATTAACTAGTGGGATGTAGTCTGTCTCACTTAACCTGGCTGCCTGTGCTGAGAGGTGAAATGTTTAAATGTGTTATATCAACGTTCCAGTAATTGAACTGAATGGAATTGAAAGACCTGTCCAAACCACTCAGACCAAGCAAACAGTCCCTGGTTTGCTCTCTCAAACTAAATATATTAGCCTCTGGGGACCAAATATTGACCTAGTGACTAAATGAAAGGAGAAGTTCTAACTACTGTCTAAAGCACTTATCACTTACTTTTTTTTTTTTTTTAGTAATTTATTATCAAGTTAGCTAACATACAGTGTATACAGTGTAGTCTTGGCTTTGGGAGTAGATTCCCAGGATTCATCACTTATGTACAACACCCAGTGCTTATCCCAACAAATACCTTCCTCAATGCCTGTCACACATTTTCCACACACCCCCAGACCCCTCCCCCCATCAACCCTCAGAGTTTGTTCTCTGTTTTAAGAGTCTCTAACTTATGGTTCCCCCCCACTCTGTTTTGTAACTTATTTTTCCTTCCCTTCCCTATGGTCTTCTGTTAAGTTTCTCAAATTCCACATATAAGTGAAAACATATGATATCTGTCTTTCTCTGACTGACTTATTTCACTTAGCATAATACCCTCTAGTTCCATCCATGCTGTTGCAAATGGCAAGATTTCATTCTTTTTTATTGCTTATGTAGCATTCCTGTGTGTGTGTGTGTGTGTGTGTGTGTGTGTGTGTGTGTACTACATCCTCTTATCCATTCATCAGTTGATAGACATTTGGGCTCTTTCGAAAGTTTGGCTATTGTTGATAGAGCTGTTATAAACATTGGGGTACATGTGCCCCTGTGAATCATGACTTCTATTTTGATAAATTCCTAGTAGTGCTATTGCTGGGTCATAGGGTAATTCTATTTTTAATTTTTTGAGGAACCTTCACACTGTTTTCCAGAGTGGCTGCACCAGTTTGCATTCTCACCAGCAGTGCAAAAGGGTTCCCCTTTCTCCCCATCTTCACCAATATCTGTTAATTTTAGCCACTCTGACCAGTGTGAGGTGGTATCTAATGTGGCTTGGATTTGTATTTCCCTGATGATGAGTGATGTTGAGCATCTTTTCATGTGTCTGTTAGCCATCTGGATATCTTCTTTGGAAAAGTGTCTGTTCATGTCTTCTACCCATTTCTTCCCTAGATTATTTGTTTTTCGGGTGTTGAGTTTGGTAAGTTCTTTATAGATTTTGGAAACTAATCCTTTATCTGATATGTCATTTGCAAATATCTTCTCCCATTCCATTGGTTAACTTTTAGTTTTGTTGATTGTTTCCTTTGCTGTGCAGAAGCTTTTATCTTGATGAGGTCCCAATAGTTCATTTTTGCTTTGGAGACATGTCAAGAAGTTGCTGTGGCCAAGGTCAAAGAGATTGTTGCCTGTTTTCTCCTGTAGGATTTTGATGGTTTCTTGTCTCACATTTAGGTCTTTCACCCATTTTGAGTTTATTTTTGTGTACGGTGTAAGGAAGTGGTCCAGTTTCATTCTTCTGCATGTTGCTGCCCAGTTCTCCCAGCACCATTTGCTGAAGAAACTGTCTTTTTTTTCCATTGGATACTCTTTCCTGCTTTGTTGAAGTATGTTGGCCATACATTATGAGTTCATTTCTGGGTTCTCTATTCTATTCCATTCGTCTATGTGTCTGTTTTTGTGCTAATACCATACTGTCTTAATGAATACAGCTTTGTAATACAGGCTAAAATCCAGGATTGTGATGCCTTCAGCTTTTGTTTTCTTTCTCAACATTACTTTCGCTATTCAGGGTCTTTTCTGGTTCCACTGTGTGTTCCAGCTCTGTGAAGAATGCTGGTGCTAGTTTGATAGGGATTGCATTGAATGTATAGATTGCTTTGGGTAGTACTGACATTTTAACAATGTTTGTTCTTCCAATCCATGAGCATGGAATGTTTTTCCATTTCTTTGTGTCTTCTTCAATTTCTTTCATAAGCTTTCTATAGTTTTCAGCCTACAGATATTTTACCTCTTTCTCACCACGTACTCTTCAGGAACCCTCCCAAGATGCTTCCAGACAGCAATTCTTTCATTCAGGTAGAGACCAGAAAAGGGATATGTGTTAGTAGGAGACCTCCAAAACACTTTCTCTCAAGAATCCTAGGCTCTCCATTCCCCCTGAGATCAGGAACACGACAGGAGTGCCCACTCTCACCACTGTTGTTCAACATAGTGCTGGAAGTTCTGGCATCAGCAATCAGACAACAAAAAGAAATAAGAGGCATCAGAATTGGCAAGGAAAAAGTCAAAC
>NC_043709.1:24358096-24419811 GCF_006229205.1 Suricata suricatta | reverse complement strand
AAAATGAACTGAGAGTTGAAGGGGAAGGGGGAGGAGGGAAAAGAGGTGGTGGTGATGGTGGAGGGCACTTAAGGGGAAGAGCACTGGGTGTTGTATGGAAAACAATTTGACAATAAAATATTATGGGGAAAAAAAAAAAAGAATCCTAGGCTCTCAGCACGGATCCACTGTGCTGGTGAGGTCTGTGAGCCCGAGCTTAGGCCCGGCGAGCCTAAGCCCGTAAAGAAAGAAAGAAGAAAAAAAAAGAATCCTAAAAAGTCTCATTTATAGAAAAACAAAGAGGAGGCCATTTTCCACCTTACTTGCCCTTGTACTGCATCCTAAACTGACAACAGACACTTCATATTCTACACTTTGGACTGTGAGTCCAGACACCTAGGTTCAAATCTCAGTTCCACATCTCAGCTTTGTAACCTCCTTGAACTCTCTATGTTAGAAAGAAACAGCATCATCACCTCCTAGGATTGTTGCCAGGATCCAGGGAATTAGTTATGTGAAAAGGTAGGACTCACAGCAGATATTCTTTTCCTTGTAGGAGTCCTGTCTTTTGTCCTTGCCAAAAGCTGGGGCAAAGACTTGGCTAATAAACGAAAGGGGCAAAGCAAAGTAAAAATGTGTTTGTCATTCCTGATGGAAGAAATGTTGAATGTTCATTCACTCTATCAAAAAGTATTTATTGAAAATCAACTTGGGGGGTGTTCAATCAGTGAAGTATGCAACTCTTGATGTCAGGGTTATGAGTTCAAGCTGCACATAGGGTGTAAAGATTACTTAAAAATAAAATTTTAGTGTGGGCACCTGGGTGGTTTAGTCAATTAAACATTTGATTTCTTTAAGCTCAGGTCATGATCTCAAGGTTTGTGAGTTCAAGCCCCACATCAGGCTATCTGATGTCAGCGTGGAGCCTGCTTCAGATCCTCTGTTTCTCTCTCTCTCTCTTTGTCTCTTTCTCTCTTAAAAATAAAATAAACATTTAGAAAATAATAATCAAATTAAATCTTAGGGACACCTGGGTGGCTCCGTCAGTTAAGTGTCTGACTCTTGATTTCGGCTCAGGTCAAAATCTCCTGGTTCATGGGAGTGACCTCTGCTCCATTCTAGGTGTGGATCCTGCTTAAGACCTTCTCTCTCCCTCTCCCTCTGTCTCTCCCCTACTTGCTTGTGCAGGTGTTCTCTTTCTCTCAAAAAAAATCTTTTAAAAAAAGAAAAAAAATCTATTATTTTCCCAGGCACCTTTCTAGGCACTGGGATGCAGGGATGACCAAACAAAGTCCTTGCCCTCAGATAATAAACCAAGTAGTGATACGTGCTATGAATCAAATAAAGCAGGTAAGGAATGGAGAGTGAAAAGGGCTCTTTTAGACAGAACAGAAAGGGAAGGCCACTGAGGAAGTATAACCTTTGTCTATGACCTGATTACATGAGAGGATAAACTGTGCAACTAACTGGAGAACAACCAGCAAAGAGAGCACCATGTGTAAAGGCTCCAAAGGGGAACAGCAAGGAGGTCAGGGGGGCTGAGCAAGTGGGAAGTGGAGGAGAGGTAGGGTCAGATTACATGAACACTTGTGGTCCAGAGAAAAGATCTGGGATTTTACTTCAGGAGTGATGAGTATGTATTAGAGGGTTCTGAGCAGAGAAGTGCTGTAATCTGATTTAGGTGGGGTTAAAAAAAAAAAAAGAACTGCGTGAGCATCGGAGGGTCAGAGAAAGAGGGAGACACAGAATCTGAAGACAGGCTTCAGCCTCTGAGCTAGCTGTCAGCACAGAGCCTGATGCAGGGCTCGAACCCACGAATTGCGAGATCATGACCTGAGCCAAAGCCGGACACTCAACCGACTGAGCCACCCAGGCGCCCCAAGGTGTTTTTTTTTTTTTAATGTTTATTTATTTCAAGAGAGAAAGAGAAAGGGAGGGGCAGAGAAAGAGGGAGAGAGAGATTTCCAAGCTGTCACACTGTCAATGCAGAGTCAGATGTGGGGCTCAAACTCAAGAACCACAAGATCATGACCTGAGCCAAAATCTAGAGTCAGACACTTAACCAACTGAGCCACCTAGGTACTTCTCAAACTCAAGTTTCTGCCTCCTAGGCTTCTGTTCTCACTTCATCAAAATTTTTATCACTACTCTAATATTTTAATGGCTACTACACTGGGTTAGCTTTTAAAGTACAGAACCATTATAGTCTTCTAAGAGAAAGGGTAAGGAATAGCTATCCATTGGGATTTTCTTGATTTTAAAATAACTGTTGTGATATCAGTCTCAACCAGATTTTCATACTTATTTGTAGGTACTGGTTTTACTCTCATGGTCTTTTATAAGAAAAATTTTCTTCGTAGGGTTGTAGATAGAAGATATATAAGCTCCTGATCAAATATGCCTCTAAAATCAGAAACTAGAAATGAGACAATAGGGTGATTGGTTGCCCCTACAACAAATTTGGCTGGTGGGATTTGGTGAGGGAAGTTTCACTTCCCTTCTAATCTGTGATTAGCCATCCTCTGTAACATTGTGACTTTTCCCTAAAGTCAGCATTACAAAATCTATGTATCTTACCAGTAAGTGTGATCACTAGTTCTTAAACTAATTTTGATAATCACATGCTTTCCTGACTTGCCATATAGTCACAGGAGAATTTTTCTTCTTCTTCTTTTTTTTTTTATAAGTCAGCTCTTTTTTTTAAATGTTTATTTTTGTGAAAGGCATAGAGCGTGTATGTGCACTCAGGCACAAGAGCTCAGGAGGGACAGAGAGAGAGGGAGAAAGATAATCCCAATTGGTCTCCTAGTTGTCAGCATAGTACTCGACATGGGGCTCAGTCCCATGAATTGTGAGATCATGACCTGAGCTGAAATCAAGAGTTGGATGCTCAACTGACTGAGCCACCCAGAACCCCAGTCACAGGAGAATTTCTGCATGCAACTTTTTTTAAAGCAAACTTTACCCCTAAGGTGGGGCTCAAACTCATAACCCCAAGATCAAGAGCAGCGTGCTCCAGCAACGGAGCCCGCTAGATGACCCATGCATGCAGCTTTATAGGGTAAGACTCCTAGCCAAAAGAAGCTGCATTCTAATTCCTCAGAGTCAGACCAGACATGCCTAAACCAGCTGCTTCTAGATATTTGTCTTAATTTTCACTGTACCAGATTCACATACTTAATGTTAAAGTTTTCAAAGCCTTGTCTTAAGTAGGTGCTGGATTTGGAAAGAAAACAGAATGAAAAATTCAGTTATTTATAATTGCCTAATTAGTTGGGGTTTTTTTTCAGGTTAATTCTTTCCTTAAACTCTACACACTATTTTTTCCCCCTCAGAGGAGAAATAGAAGCCCATAAAAATAGCTGTAACTAGTTATGTCTCCAAGGCCCATCTTTTATTGCTCCTGCTGGGTAAGGTGTTAAGACTGAGGCTGTTTGCACCACTTCTCCCTGTCATACGCCTCATTTCCTCAATTCTCCAACCCAGTGTTTATGTTACCAGGCAGGGGAAACATGGCGACACTGTAATTTACTTAGAAACATAAACAGCAATTTGACTCTCAATACTTCACACGCTAAGAGCCCAGACTGAGGGGTCATACAGTTTTCCCAACTAGAAGCATGATAGGAAGGAAGCAAATTTTCAAAATCATTCAACTCCCAACAGCTCTGCTTCTCCATTCATAGTACACTTTGAAATCTGAATATGCACATACTAAGGCTTTTTCAAAACTAGAGCTCATGGCTACACATATGGTCTTTGAGTATATTTTGCACGTGATTGAAGTTAGGCCCATCATATTTTATCTCTGATGGACTGCATAGGAAGTATAGTCAAACTTAGATGGACGGGGGCGCCTGGGTGGCTCTGTTAGTTGAACACCTCACTCTTGATTTTGGCTTGGCTTTGATCTCAGAGTCATGTGATTGAGCCCTGCGTCAGGCTCTGCACTGAGCATGGAGCTGCCTAAGATTCTCTTTCTCTTCCTCTGCCCCTCTCTCCCTCTCATGCACTCTCTTTCTCTCTAAAATATAATAAAATTAAAAAACAGAACAAAGAACTGAGCTGGACAGCACTAAAACCTGATGCCATCTGGTGGCAGCACATGTGACTCCTAAGCCAGCCAGCCAGGGTCCTACAAAGGAGCGAGTGTAGTCTGTCTTTGATTCTGTGGATGACCCGAACTCCTTCAAAAACCACTCCCTTCCCCCTTATATTAGTCACAATTGGTTTCTGTTACTTGCAACCAAAGATCCTTAATAGATTAAAAATATATATGCCATTGTGCCCATAAAATAGAGTGAAGGGTAAAACTAGAACCCAATTCATATCTTCCACAGCAAAAATAACTTTTAGGACTCTTAACTTTGATCTCTAACAACATTCTGTCCTTCTTGGTATTTTTTTTAAGGGTGGCATAAGGAAGAGGTCCTTTAAAAAAACAAAAGCTACAGGAACTAATTATAACCCCATTTTAAATTGTACAATTCCATGGTTTTTAGTATATTTACAAGGTTGTACAACCACCAGCACTATCTGATTCCAGAACATTCTCATACACCTAAAAGAAAGCCCAAACCCACTGGGAATAACTCCTCATTTCTTCTTTACCCACATTTACCCAGGACAGGATCTGCCTATTCTGAACATTTCTTATTCGTGGAACCATACAGTATTTGGCCTCTTGTGTCTGGATTCTTTCGCTTAGCATATTTTCAAGGTTCATCCAAGAGGTCTTTTTAAAACACAGCGCTTGGGGCGCCTGGGTGGCTTAGTCGGTTAAGTGTTGGACTCTTGATTTCAGCTCAGGTCATGATCTCATAGTTCATGAGATTGAGCCCCACATCGGCCTCTATACTGTCAGTGTGGATATTGCTTAGGATTCTCTCTTTCCCCCTCTCTCTGCCCCTGCCTCTCTCATCTTTTCTCTCTCTCAAATAAATAAATAGAACATTTAAAAAAAACACACAGCACTTAATTAGGACTTCATCAAATACAAAATACATGTCAACAAAATACTCTTGCTGGATGTAGGGACCCACCTGGGATCCTTTAAAATCTTATGAGGGTGTATGATTTTGTGTTCTACTGACTTGGGGGATGTAACGAGGGAGAGAGGAGGGGAGGAAGGAAAGAAAAAACAAATAAATGAGTGAATTATTATAGGAAACAGTCTCCTTAATTAAAACAAAACCCAGAAGCGTTCAAGCAGCATGCTGGGGCCACCTTTTCTGTTGTCTCTCTGTCTTGCTATCACTCTTTTTCCTTACTTTATAGTGTTTGGTACATAGTAGGCACTCAAGATTCTGCCTAAGTAAGGAATAAAGGAGGTTTGATATGAGATGAAACTCTTCAGGTGGAGAGAGGACAGGTGACCAAGCAGCCCTGGCTCTGTTCCCTAGAGTTTTCGTAGGATAATAGGCTTCAACATTGGTATCACCCTGATGTCCACTGAGGCACTCCATTCTCTCTCCAACATTCTCACGCAGTCACTGCTCTGGATCCACTGCCTGCTTCTTCTCTCACACTGATGGTCTCAAAAGCTACCAAAAGTTCTCCCTGCCCACAGTTTGTCTCCCTCCAATTCATTATCTACCTTGGACTGATAGTGATCTTTCTAAACCAGGGCTCTATATTCATGTCACTCCCTATTTAAAATACTTCAGTGTTCCTCATTCCTCTTAGGATCAAGCTCATGCTTTCCCTCCTCTTTGTACCCCTCCTCCTTTCCCTCCTCGTCTCTCTCCTTCCCTTTTGCCTTGCTCTCTTCCTCCCCCTCTCCCTCCTCCTCCTCTCTCCTTGCTTCTCCTTCCTCTTCCTGCTCCCCCTCCCCCTCTTTGTCTTGTTCTCCCTCTTCCCTCCCCCACTTCTTCTCTTTCCTCTCATGACTCACTAGCGTGATCTGGCTTAGTCTCATCTTCTGCAACTATACTCACATCATCTCCATCTTACATTTTGTGATCTTGATGGATTTTGTCTTGGACATGTTGAGTCTGAACTACGCAAAACACCTCTGCGTGGAGTGGACCAGGAGGCACATGGGTATATGGGTCCAAGGCTCAGGTGATTCAGCTGGGATTAGGGCTGGAGCTCGGGGTGTCACTAGCATATACTCACAGAGAGTGGATGTGTTGCGTTTGAAGAGGATTCATGGCAGAGTGCCAAGGAAAGCCAGTATTCCCAGAGGAGGCTTCAACCAGGAATGCTCTCTGCAATATCTTTACTCCTTCATGATCCAGATCAAAAGAACTGAAAAGAGCTGTTTTTCCTATTTGCAGATCATCCTTTCTCATTCTGTTTTTTGGGGGGTTTTTTTTTGTTTGTTTTGTTTTTTGTTCTTTGTTTGTGTTTTGTTTTGTTTTTTGTAAGGAGACAAAATTATAAGCCCCACATCTTTTAACTCAACAATGGTTGCACATAATTACTGAAGCAAGCCCCAGCCATTCAACAACAAACCAGAGTATTTGACAGGACAGACACTCAGCAGGCCAGTACATCTTAGATACAAGAAATAAGATTAGGCACATTCTGGTTACTCTGACTGGATAGCAGCACAGACCCCCAAGTGATTCCCCTTCCTCTGTGTCCCCCATCTAAGCCTCCCCCCTGACAGATCACAGCTCCCTGACTGCATGGCCCTGATTTGGTCTCATCACTGCTTGGGGCGCTCTAGTGTTGCTCATTTCTCTTCTTTTACTGAAGTATAGTTGACATAAAATGTTATATTAGTTTCAGGTTTACAACAGTGATTGGACAAATCTGTACATAGGCTATGCTCACTGTGGTGAGTGTAGTCACCACACAATGTTATCATAATACTATTGACAATATTCCCAATGCTGTACTTTTAATCCCCATAACACATTTATTTTATAACTGGCAGTTTGTTAGTGTGGCCTCTTAAGGTAGCCCAGCCTGTGGAAGGACCAGATAGGCAAGGAGGGATTGAGTCAGGGCCATTAAGTCATCTCCGTTCCTTCCTTGCTGTGCTCTTTGTCAAGTGGAAGCCTAGAAGATCTGTTATTTGGAACATTAGAGCTGTGGAATGTTAAGAGTTCTACCAAAAAAAGGATTCTATAGCTAAATAATAGGGAAATTGAACAGAATTAATTTGAACAACGTTAAACAGGTCTCTTTAAGTTAAAAAAAAAAAGAAAGAAAAAAGATCATGAATATTTACATATGAGCTACCATGAAGTTTATACTTATTCTGTAGTTTAGTTTCTCAGGCTGTTTGTTAAAAAGGGCAAAGAGCTTTCTGTGGATGTAGAAAGATCAGTGGTAATGGTTCCAAGAATGGTTGGTTTCTTTCCTTGAAATTATAAAAAGTTTTAATACAAAACCAGGATTTTTTTTTTTTTAAGGAGGCTTCACAACCAGCACAGAGACCATCTGGGGCCTGAACTCAGGACCCTGAGATCAAGACTTGATCTAAGATCACAAGTCAGATGCTCAACCAACTGAGCTACCCAGGCACCCCAGGAAACTGTGATTATTAAAATGATATTTGTTCTACTTAAGTTATAAACTATATTTGTATAAGAGAGTGATTTTTCTGTACTAAACTCAAAAACTATCAGCTTCACCAACTTTGTTCTGAAGTTTCTCTAGACTCTAACAGGTGTCTGAATTCTTTCTTTTTAAATTTTTTTTTAACATTTATTTATTATTGAGAGACAGAGCATGAGCTGGGGAGGGGCAGAGAGGGGGAGACACAGAATCTGAAGCAGTCTCCAGGCTCCAAGCTGTCAGCACAGAGCCCGACATGTGGTTCGAACTCACAAACCGTGAGATCATGACCTGAGTCGAAGTTGGAAGCTTAACTGACTGAGCCACCCAGGTGGGAGGAGGGGCAGAGGGAGAGAGAGAATCTCAAGCAGGCTCCATGCACAGGGCATCCATATTCATCTGGGATATTGGCCTGTAATTGTCCTTTTTAGTTAAGTCTTTGGTTTTAGAATCAAGGTAATTTTGGCCTCACAGAAAGAAGCTTTCCTTTTATATATATATATATATTTTTTTAGAACAGTTTGAGAAGAATAGATATTCTTTATGTTATTTTATTTTATTTATTTTTTTACTCTTAAATACAGAGAACAAACTGAGGGTTGGTGGAGGGGAGGTAGTGGGGGGATGGGTTAAATAATGGGCATTAAGGAGGGCACTTTTTGGGAATAAGCACTGGATGTCATATATAAGAAATGAATCACTGGGATCCCACTACTGAAACCAAGACTATACTATATGTTAACTAACTTGAATTTAAATGAGAGAGAGAGAAGTATTATTTAAATGTTTAGTAGAATCCTGGCCTTGGATTTTTGTTTGTTGGGAAATTTTTGATTACTGATTTAATTTCTTTGCTGGTTATGGGTCTGTTCAAATTTTCTCTTTCTTCCTGTTTCATTTTTTGTAATTTAGATGTTTCTAGCAATTTTCCACCTCTTCCAAATTGTCCAATTGTTGTCATATAATTTTTCATAATATTCCCTTATAATCATTTGTATTTCTGTGGTGTTGGTTGTGATCTCTCTCTTATTCATGATTTTATCTATCTGGGTCCTTTCTCTTTTCTTTTTGAAAAGTCTGGCTAGGAGTTTATTAATTTTATTAATTATCTCAAAGACCCAACTCCTAACTTCATTGATCTGTTCTATTGGGGTTTTTTTTGTTTCTTTCTATATTATTGATTTCTGCTCTACCTTAATTTACTGTTACTTTTCTAGCTAGTTTAGGTTGCATATTTGAGATTTTTCTTGCTTCTTGAAGTAAGCCTGTATTACTATATATTTCCCTCTTATGGCTGCCTTTGCTGCATCCTAAAGGTTTTGAACTTTTGTGTTTTCATTTGCATTTGCTTCCATGTATCCTTTTATTTATTCTTTAATTTCCTGGTTAGCCCATTCATTCTTTGGTAGAATGTTCTTTAACCTCCATGTATTAGCAGTCTTTCAAAATTTTTTCTTGTGGTTGACTTCAAGTTTCATAGCGTTGTGGTTGGAAAATATGTGTGGTATGATCTCAGTCTTTTTGTATTTGTTGAGTCCTGATTTGTGACCCAGCATGTGATTGATTCTGAAGAATGTTCCGTTAGCACTCAAAAAGAATATGCATTCTACTGCTTTAGGATAAAATGCTCTGAATGTATCTGTTAAGTCCATCTGTCCCAGTGTGTCATTCAAAGCCACTGTTTTCTTGTTGATGTTATGCTTAGATGATCTATCCATTGCTATAACTGAGGTATTAAAGTCCCCTGATATTATTGTATTATTACCAATGAGTTTCTTTATATTTTTTTATTAATTGATTTATATATTTGGCTGTACCAAACTGAGGGAATAAATATTTACAATTGTGAGATCTTCTTGTTGGATAGATTCCTTTATCATGACACAGTGCCCTTCATCTCTTGCTACAGTCTTGGTTTAAAATCTAGTTTGTCTGATAGAAGTATGGCTTCTCTTGCTTTCTTTTGACATCCATTAGCATGACAAATCATTTTCCATCCCTTCACTTTCAATCTTCAGGTGTCTTTAGGTCTAAAATGAGTCTCTTACAGGCAGCATATAGATAGGTCTTTTTTTTTAATCCATTTTGATACCCTATGTCTTTTGATTGAAGCATTTAGTACATTGACATTCAGAGTCATTATTGATAGACAATGAATTTAGTGCCATTGTATTACCTATAAAGTCAATGTTCCTGGAGATTTTCTCTGTTCCTTTCTAGTCTTTGTTGCTTTTGGTCTTTCTTTCTCACTCAGAGTCCCCTTTAATATTTCTTGCAGGGCAAGTTTTGTGGTTACAAACTCTTTTAGTTTTTGTTTGTCTTAGAAACTCTTTATTTTTCTTCTATTCTGAATTACAGCCTTGCTAGATAACGTATTCTTGACTGCATATTTGTCCCATTCAGTACATTGACTATATCATGTCACTGCCTCTGGCCTGCTAAATTTCTGTGAATAGATCTACTGCTAATCATATTTATCTTCCCTCATAGGCTAGGGACTTCTTTTCCCTTACTGCTTTCAGAATTCTTTCCTTATCTTTGTATTTTGCAGATTTTATTATGAAAGGTCTTGGTGTTGGCTTGCTTTTGTTGATTTTGATGGGATTTCTCTGTGGCTCCTGGATTTAGATGTCTGTTTTCTTCCCCACATTAGGGAAGTTTTCAGCTATAATTTGCTCAATTAAATCTTCTTCCTCCTCTTCGCTGTCTTCTTTTGGGACTCCTATGATATGAAACTATACTTTACGAAGGCACTGAGTTCCCTAAGACTACCTTTATGATCCAATATTTTTCCTTCCGTCTTCTTTTTAACTTCTTCCCCGCCCCCCCCATAATTTTATCTTCTAGATCACTTATTTGTTCCTCTGTTTCTTCCTTCCTTGTGGTCATTACTTCCAGTCAGTTTTGAATCTTGGCTATAGCATTTTTTATTTTGGCCTGGCTAGTTTTTAGATCTTTAAAATATTTTTTTAATGTTTATTTTTGAAACAGAGAGAGAGAGAGCAGGAGAGGTGCAGAGAGAGAGAGAGGGAGACACAAAATCCAAAGCAGGCTCCAGACTCTGAGCTGTCAGCACAGAGCCAGAAGCAGCGCTCAAACTCTCAGACCATGAATCATGACCTGAGCTGAAGTCAGATGCTTAACCAACTGGGTCATCCAGCTGCCCCTAGTTTTTAGATCTTTTATCTCTGTGGTAAGGGACTCCCTGGTGTCTTCTATGCTTTTCTGAAGCCCAACTAGTATCCTTATGATTGTTGTTTTAAATTCTCGTTCAGGCATATTTCTTATATCTGTTTTGATTAGATTCCTGGGTGTGACCTTTTCTTGTTCTTTCTTTCTTTTGGGATGAATTCCTCTGTTTTGGCATTTTGTCTAGGTCTCTATCTTCTTCTCTGTATTAGCAAAGACTTATGTTTCCTACTCCTGAGAGTAATGCAATATTAAGAAGAAGTCTGGGCTTTTCTATCCTGGGCCTGGTGCTTCAGGAAGTGTTTCTGGTGTATGCTGTGTGCACTCTGCTGTTGTGTTTTGGTTGCTCTTTCCCTTGGGTCAGTTCTTTGCAGAGTTTCTTTTTAACAGCAGTGAGGAGTGTTTGGACTTTGAGCAGTGCATGGTGAGTTTTAACTAGGTCAATCTCTAGTTTTGGTCTGCTTGTTAAAGGAAGCTAGATCCTCTTTCTACTACAGCTGGAGTTTTGCTGCACCCTACAGTCAGTGGACTTGGTCAATGCAGGAGGGGGCTGCTTAGTGCTGGTCTTCTGTGGGGAAGGCAGAAGACTGCTGCTGCTCTGGCTCTCAGGCACACTTGCCCTCATAAAAAAGTACCTGCAAGAGTGCAGGGAGGGATCGGACTTGGACTGTAGTCTAACTGTACTTCCATGATGTGGTCTCTTTTCTCCCTTTGGCTGTACAGTTTTTTCTCTTAATCCTCAGATTGATTTCTTGGGTGTTCTGAATGATTTGATATTTATCTAGCTGTTATCAAGGGACAAGACAAGCACAGGGTCCACCTACTCTAGAACACTCCTCTGAAATAATCTTTGGTTTTGGCCTCTCACAGAGCAGTCATGTAAGCCTCCAAAGAGACTTCATTAGAAAATGAAGGAGGAAGAAATTGGAGGAAGAACACGTCTTGTGCATATGCCCACAGAGGTAAACAGCTAGGGTGTTCTTGGAGCGCCTGTGGATGCACACACCTGTACCTCATTCTCTGTTTGCTTTCATTATGCCTCACTGGTGAAACACACAGACACGCTGGGACACACTGCAGGTTGGCTTTACTTCCTAGGAGGATCCATTCTGCTCTGGTGAGTCCCAGGAAAGTTCTCAACTTCCCTTGCTCAGAGCCACCTCTTACAAATCCTTTTACTCTCTCTGCTGATGAAATGGTAGATCACTGCTGGGCAGAGAATGCCAAAACTCTGATAAAATGTCCTTACTATGCACTGAAGAGAATATCACACTGCTTGTGGTTATAGTTTGCCCTAAATAGGCCCATGCTGTCTGGATGTGATAGGTAAGGCCTAGAGAGGCCTTAAGTGTCCAAAGAGCAGTGACAGGGAAGTTGTTTACAGCTCAAGAGCTTCACGTTCTGGCTTCTGTGGCCCCTTGTTCCATGTTGCTCAGTGTTTATGAGAGTCCTGGAGAGTGAAAGCCCAATCCTCATACAGCCAGACACTATGTTTGTGTTTCTAACCCACACTTGAAGGCCTCAGAAGTCCAGTACAACTCCCTAAGAAAATACTAATGAACTTTTTGTGTATTTTTAAGTATGAAAGAACCCCCAAAGGTTTTGTAATGTTAAGTGTAATAAAAATATAAATGTGCTAACTTATCAGCACAAAAAGATCTGACCAAACAATATAAATAAAGCAATGGAGGGAAACAAAAACTTGTTAGATGTTTAAAAATTTTCTTAAATTAACAATTATTTTTTAGTCTTTCAACCTGACTACAACAGAGCTTGGAACAGCGTACCACATTAACACGACTTTATTACCCACTACATAATGAGGAGTTCCAATATTTTAAATCATTGTCTTTGACATCTTGGGGAGGAGGAGCAGAAGATAACAAAAAATTGCCCAAACTAACCTTCTTAGCACCTTGAAGCAAACAGTCTACTCACTTTCTGTCTTGTCCTTTTGAGGTAGGAGTAGGGATGGTTCCATAATCCACTCTCCTCTCTTGTATTATAACACACCTCCATCATTCTACTGATCCTGTCAAACCTACTGTAGTATTTTTTCTAGCTTATCTATCTCTTCTCCTGAAGACAGGGATCACATCATAACAGATGGAACAATGTAAAACTGTGCCCTGGCAAATTGGAAGTGATTCTCCACAGACAATCTTGTCCCTCTTCAGAGCCCTGGGGGTGCACACCCCATAGACCTGCACTTTTGTGCATGAGTGAACACCTTGGGTAAAGAACTGATCCGTCCTAATGCATCTAAGTAAACAGCTGAAATGGATTTTCAGCTGGGTTTTCACAATGCTCTTTTGCAGGCTTTTTACATTATGAGGAAAATGAGGGTTAATTTATTATGGACAATCACATCCATTCTCTGTACCACTTTGCTCAAAGAAAAGTGGTAACATTGGAAGCATTCTACACCTCACATTTTTCCTTGAAAAATAAAGAAAACAGAATGATTCTGCCATGCTCTGAGAAGAAAGGCAGAGCCATTCCCCAAGGCCCTCAGAAAGCCATCTGGCTGCAATCTTTCCCCGGAGGTGTTTGGCCCAGAGACAAAGCACATTTATATCAGATGGATCAACACTGTCACCCAGTGGACAAGCAGGTAGGAGGGCTGAGGCCTTAGCCTTGCGCTTGGCTTGGCAGCCAGTATTTAAATAGGAACCTGCTTGTTTTGGGTGATCACAAAATAATTGTCAATATTCTCTTACCTGGAATTGGGAGGATCTCAGCTGACAGGACTTGGATTTGGCTGTCACGGATGAATGCAACTTAAGGAGGACATACATTTTCATTGTGCCATGTTTTTTTTTTTTTTTTAACCACTAGTACATTTTTAGGAAGCGTAGACTATGACCAAGCAAGCAAGTCTGCTAGGACTCACAGGCTCAGATAGGCTTGCAGAAGCAGGCAGGTATTTGATCATCTGCCAGATACTGTGGGAAGACTTCCCTACCACAGAATAAGACTCATTGTTCATTGTTCATAGTGACAGTGGATGTGTATTTTGAAAACTGAAAAAAAAAAAAAGATTATTGGGGAGGGTGCATATGTGGATTGACATCTGAGAGCGAAATCAGTAGATGAGCTATTCTTGCCATCTCTGTTTTGTACACATCTCAAAGGACATGGGTGTATGCAGCCTCTGCCCCACTTAACTCTTCCTGTGTCTCTGTAGTCTTTACTGTCATTTGACGCTCCCGACAAACTGGCTTACTTTTCATATTAAGGTGAGAGGCTCTTTGCCTTAAGCCTTTCTTGCTAAATGTACCTTTAAATTAGTTTCTTCTCCCCAGTTGGGACTCATGAACAAGCTGAAAGCATTCCTCTGGTATCACTTTACACTTTTTCTGAAGTAGTGGGGGCTGAGACTTCACCTTGCGGGAAGATGCTTCTGTAGCATCTTGATTAAAAGTAAAGTCTCTGTTTATTGGAGGGAAATCTAGGTTTAAATTTTTTTGATAGAGATGAATAACAGCAGATTGCCTGGGCACAGATGAAAGCTCAATAAACATTAGTGTTAGTGTTATCATAATTATTAAAATGACAGCAATCATACTTATTATTACTTAAATGCAATTTTTATAAAGTATCTCTAGACTATCAGATGAAACCATGATCTTTTTTGAGCTAGAAGGATCCTGAGAGACCATCCAGTCTATTGCTCTTCACTAAAATCATTCAGGGAAGCTTTTAAAAAACATTGAAATCCTAAATAGCCAGATGAAAGACTGCTTATTATTTGAATCCTTTCAGATGAAAATCTAGAAAAGGCAAGCCTAATCTATAGCGACAGAAAGCAGGTCAGTGATTGGCTGGAGAGGAAGGAAGGACTATAGCTAAGGAGCTCCAGGAAACTTTCTGAGTGGAGGCACTGCCTCAGGTATGCATATGGTCACAAGTCCTTGGAACTGTACAATAAAGTGGGTGCATTGTATTGTATGTGAAACATATTACATAAGGTTGATGTAAAGCTGATGCTCAGAGCCCCTGGTGTCTCAGTTGGTTTAGCATCTGACTCTTGATTTCAGCTCAGGTCATGATCTTACAGTTCGTGAGTTCGAGCCCTGCTTCAGGATCTGCACTGATAGGCAGAGCCTGCTTGGGCTTCTCTCTCTCTCTCTTCCTGTCCCTCCCCTGCTCATGCGAATGTGCATTCTCTCTCTCAAAATAAAGAAATAAATAAACGTTAAAAAAACCTTATGCTGAATCTCATCCACAGGAATTCTGATTTAACTATTCCAGGGTGAGGCCCAGGAATCATTTTTTCATGCACCTAAGGCAGGAGCCAGTGGTGAGAGCCATGGTCTAATTCAGTCCTATATGCTTGTCAATGAGAAGCATATACAGCTGGTTATGGTGGAAGGCGCAGGACTAACATCCGGGTCTCAAGATTCCTTGTGCTTGGAGCCTTTGCCTTTACTAATAACATTCCTGCTCCCTGGAACTTCCCTCTCCTTACCTCTCTGTATCAAAACCCTTTTAGGGTTCAGCTCACATCTCATACCTCTCAGCAAGCCACAGACTGCATCACACCCCCGTCCTTGGACTAGGAGTCCCTTGGCAGCAGAGACTGCGGCTTTTTTTTTTTTTTTTTTTTTTGTATCCTCCTTAGTACCCAATATTGTGCTTGGCATGGAGCAGACATTCCATACACATTTGTTGAACTGAAAAATTGGTAGAAGGGAATTAACATTTAATGAGTACTCATGATGTGCCAGGAATTGAAACAAGCACTTTATGCACATTATCTCACTGCATTTTATAATTTTATGAGTTGGTTCTCATTTTCCCTTTTTGTAAGGGAGGAAACAGGCTCCGAGGGGCTTAGTAATTTGCCCAAGGTCATACAGCCAGCAAATAGCAGAACCAAGGTCTGGACTCAGGTCTGTTTGTTTCAAGTGCATGCTTTCCCTACCATACTTGGCTGACTCAGTCACAGTAGTTATTCTGTTCAACTTTAAAATATGGATATTATGTATACTATCTCATTGACTAGGTTATACTCTTCTTAACTGCAGGAATTAAATTTTAGCATTTATAATCCCATATCAACTCAGGGGGTAGAGGATTTGATCACCTCAGTATTGACGGAGTGTTTTGTTGTTGTTGAGTTTATTTATGGGGGGGGACAGAGGGGGGGAAAAGAGAGAGAGAGAGAGAGAGAGAGAGAGAGAGAGAGAGAGAGAAGAGAATCCCAAGTAGGCTCCACACTGTCAACACAGAACCCAAAACAGGACTCAATCTCACAAACTGTGAGCTCTTAACTGGAGCTGAAATCGAGTGTTAGACACTTAACTGACTAGCCACCCAGGTGCCACCAGAGTATCCAGTTTTTAACTTTACT
The DNA here is from genome assembly GCF_006229205.1 of Suricata suricatta. NCBI lineage: Eukaryota > Metazoa > Chordata > Mammalia > Carnivora > Herpestidae > Suricata > Suricata suricatta. Next base: position 24,403,778 of record NC_043709.1, on the reverse strand, counting down.
AAAGTAACCGTAAGGATAACTCAACGGTTATAAGAATATCTACAGCTATTAGTCAAGGGTATCAAGGAAGGTTGTGATTCAAGCTTATCTATTTCTTCATTCTCTTCATTCTTTTGTGTACTCCATGAATAATCTCAAGGTCATGCCCAGTGTCATATACATATACAACATAGGAGGTTGGGAAACCAGTCATATATCTCAAAGTACATACCAAAAAAATTCCTGGAATGACATTGTGCCTTTGAACCAGAAGTGGACAGCTGTTTTCAGTACATTTAGATGCAGAGGTGATGTTGTATTTGATCAATTAAAAGGGATCCGAACAACTCTAAAAAAGCAAAAAGTTGTAAAGACATTAAATCCCAGGTAACAAATTCTTTGCTCCATTCAGCAGTATTTGTATCTCTGAGACAACAGTTCTAAACTCTATTCCTACAACTTGGAGGCCTAGCTCCATTCACAAGCCCATGGTCCCAGAGCATCCCCCATGAAACTAAGAAAGAAGTAGCAGTGGCCATATACCCCCATATTTAGCATTCAGGTTAAAGAAACATTCACTCATTGTTGTTTCATTTATTCATTTGACAAATATATTGTAGATGTTAATTATGCAGTAGGCCCAGGGATAGGCACTGGGGCTGTAATGGTGATCAAGACTCGTCCTGACATCAAGAAGATTCCAGCTGTGGGCAAAGGAATCTGGCTTCTGGGCCAGCTGGAAGGGTGGGGCTGCCACTCCCAGAACCAGAGCTCCCAGAACCCACCCCAGACCCTCTGTGGCTACCCTTTTAGGAGATTTGTCTACACCCTTGATGCTTCCATCAGAGCCATCTGGTGAATTCTCATTGCTGTCCAGATTCCAAGTGCCACTTAACAGTTTCACCATTGTGCAGGTTCCCTGGTTAGGTGGAATGAAGGAGAATGATGAGAGAGACCAGAACCTGGTCTGACCAGGCAAACTTGTTGATGGAGACTGGAGTTCTAGCGTAAAGTTTCCATGTTTTATAACCTTCCTTATTCTTATTCTTATTTGTATTCCAACTAGGGTCTCTGGTGTGAGGATAATCCCTTCATTTTTATGATCTAAAAAAGAATCTGCTTTATGGAAGCCTAGGGTACCCAACTAATTACACCTGTATTCCCTTCCTTCACCATTTAGAGTTACAAAATGACAACTAACTTTCTGGCAAGGTTGCTATCAATTCTGTTAGATGAAGTATTTCCTTCATCAAAACTTACGTTTTTGGGGCGCCTGGGTGGCTCAGTCGGTTAAGCCTCCGGCTTCGGCTCAGGTCAGATCTCACGTTCATGGGTTCGAGCCCCGCGTCAGGCTCTGTGCTGACAGCCAGCTCAGAGCCCGGAGCCTGCTTCTGGTTCTATGTCTCCTTCTCTCTCTGCCCCACCTCCTCTCGTGATCTGTCTCTCTCTGTATTAAGAATAAATAAAACATTAAAAAGTTATTAAAAAAAACTTACCTTTTAAACTTGTTTGTTTATATTCTACCTTTTTAGCAAAAGATACTAGGTGGTTTGTAGGAAGCAAGAATAGTATAAGAGAAAATTATAAAACAAATTATGGTGAGAAAATTTCAGTGTCAGTGGAGGCTCTAGATCCAAAAGAAGAAATGGATTTCAGATAAGTGGCCCATAAGTTCTTAATCTATTGTTATAATTCAGTTTAAAACTTTGCTCTGTACTTTCAGACCAACTGAAAAGGGAAACCCAGTTGGGTACCAAAAATCTCATTACCAGGGAAGAGCAAACATACAGGATCCTCATGGGAAGTAAAGCTATTCTAGCTTCTCATTCAGAAAGACAATTTTCACATCAGGCTTCATCTAAGGGAACCCTAGGCCTGGAGAACATAATGTAACATCCCTCGGAAGAAGCTCAGGGCTATTTAGGGCAATGGCTTAAAAGCCCAATCAGTGGATGCAGCTCTACAAGAGGTGACACAGCCCCTGCCCTCAGCTTCCGCGTGCTTCTACCTGATGCAGAAGAAGACCTGGGCCTTGCAGGTTCCTTAGTATGTCCCCTGGGGCTGTGGCTGGGGTTGGAACAGGGAACTGATCAGGGAGGGAAAAGCCCCACTGGGAGGGGCTCTCAATGTTACCTGAAAGAACTTGGACTTGGCCGGAGGGGAAATCCTTAGAAGATTTGAAGCAGGAGAATGATGCAGTCTATCTCCGTGTATTAAAAAGAGCACCCAGCAGTGTGTAGGAAATATCACAGGTGCCAAGACCAGAAAGCAGGAAAACCAGTGAGAGAGGCCATTGGAGAAAATCAGATGGGAGATGATGAAGGCCTGAAATAAGCAGAAGCAGTGGGATTGGAGAAAAGGCACAAATAGGGGAAAAAGTAACACAGTCATACAATCAATAAGACTTAGAGAATACTCTTGAAGGGCCAGGCTATCATACAGAAGAGGTTTCATGAGTTACTACTTAGATCTGCTGGTAGTGGTTACTAGCAGTGTAGTTAGGAAAGAGTTTTGGGCCGAGTCTAGGCTCAGCTGAAAAGAATGATGGGTCAGTAATGTTGCCTTGGATGCAGAATGGGAGGGTTTTGGCCTGGAATTTGCCCTTCCCAGCCTCCGGCAAAAGAAGCATAAAAGTGTACTGTTTCGAAATGCGCATACTGTGTAGTTTCATGTATACAAAGATCTAAAACAGACAAAACTAATTTATGGTGATGGAAGTCAGAAAAGTGGTTGCCAGGGTTGGGAGTCAGGGAGATTGCTGATTGACAAGGGCCAGAGAGAACTTATTGGGGCCTGGAAATATTGTATATCTTAATCTGAGTAATGATTATATAGGTTTACACATGCGTAAGAATTCACTAAGCTACGTGCCCTTAAGATCTGTGACCTTTATTATATGAAGGTCATACCTCAATTTAAAAAGCAGGGGAGAAATTCCTCCACAACCTCTGTGAGGCTGAGGAAATGTATTAAGATGTAACATATAAGTAGACATTATTCATAATTTGTCTTAATACACATGATACCCACATGAATGCAAGGCATGCTTTTGGATCTGTTCAGGTTCCTATACACTTCGGCCATTTCTTAATAGTCTTATCTGTTTCCTTAGCTGAGGTCACGTGGACTATAATGACCTGATCCACCGAGGACAACTAGGCGCCTATAAGGTGATCATACTCCAGGTCTGTCACTTTGGGGATGCTGTAAGTTCCACATTGGCATGTGCCCCCTTCCTTCCCACACAATGTCCTCTTGAGGACACAGGACAAGCAGCTGGGAAGCAAATCATGCATCCTTGCTCTCAACAACAGGAGGAGGAAGCCCAGAAATGTAATGGTTATAAATCATGTTTAAAGAACTGAATGGACAGAAAAAATATCACTTTGAAAAGACCAAAGTGGTTACTTTGGTAAAGCGTTAAATTTAATTCTCGACAGAATTTTATGTGCCAGCATACTAAAATACTTGTCAAAACACTAAAAGAGTTCAGTGTATGGGGCGCATGGGTGGCTCAGTCGGTTAAGCCTCCGACTTCAGCTCAGGTCAGATCTCACATTCGTGGGTTCGAGTCCCGCATCAGGCTCTGTGCTGACAGCTAGCTCAGAGCCTGGAGCCTGCTTCTGGTTCTATGTCTCCTTCTCTCTCTGCCCCTCCCCCTCTCATGCTCTGTCTCTCTCTGTATCAAAAATAAATAAACATTAAAAAAAAAAAAGAGTTCAGTGTAAGCCTTTTCAGTTACATAAGCACCTGTGGCTCTGAAACAGACATAAGCTATGTCAGGTCAGAGGACTTAATTGATCCAAATGATTGCAAATAATTGACCAGTAAGGATGAGATTTAGAGTGTTAATTGAAGTTTAACAAATGCAAGAAGATTGCATTGAGGCTGGTCTGTAAGATATGTACTTTATTCCCTCTTACAAATGGGGAAAACTGGGGCTCAGGAAATTCAGTAATATGACTAAAGCCCACAGGTAGTAACTGAGCTGGAACGTGAACCCGTGTGTATTTTTTTGTTGTTTGTTTTGTTACAATACTGCTGTCTCACTGACGGGAGGTGAAATATCTGCAGCAGACTTTTGAGTTGACAGGTCTATTAATCGACTGGATAAATCATGTAACCCAATAGCCAGAATGGACATCAGAAAGCTAAATCTGGATTTGTCATCTATCACTAACTCTCAATGTGACTGTAAATCTTCTGACATTTTTATGCTTCAGTATTAACATCTATAATGTAGGGATAAGTTTCCACAAAACTTCTTGGGAGCTTATGAGGCTTATAAAAACAAACTCTGATGAATTTTAATTACACTTAAGTGATTTTTATGTGATGCTCAAATTTGTTAAATAAAATATTTTAATTAAGTTGCTTAAAACTGGTATTCCTGGTAGCTAGAAGAGTATTTTTTATTATCATTAAAATATTCAGTGTTGGCTTCATTTTCTTTACTCTGAAACTAAGGAACTTAGTAAATGTGATACATGCCCAGTTGTGTTTGTTGAAGTTGTGCTTTTCAAAATGTCTTTATTCTTCCCCTTGGTAGAAGCACATTTCTGAGAAATGATGATTATATATTTCCTTGTGATAAGAAAACCCATACATATAAATATAGTACGTTATTTTGGTTTTTACTTTCATGCTCTACTGGCACTATTTTCAGTATCACATCTTTTTTCCCTTCTTTCCAGCCATATTGTTTACTAGTGAATTCAGATAAAGGCCAACTCAGAAATGGACCTTCTTTTTTTTGGAAAGAGAGGCAAATAATTTCAATAGAATACAGTTGTTCTGAAACCCTCAGAATTTGAGTAGTTCTGTATGCATTATAGTAAAAGTTTATGTATATGCATATCTGTGTGCACGCAGACCACTTAACATATTAAAAAAAGAAAACAGCTTTATACACACCACCAAGCTTTATCAAATCTTAGTATTTTACTACATTTGCTATATATATATTTTTTCATTATTATAATTTCAGATACAACTTATAGCCCCAAGGATGCCTCCTGATTTCACTCAACTTTAAACCCTGATTTGGGGGTGCCTGGGTGGCTCAGTCGGTTAAGCCTCTGACTTCGGCTCAGGTCAGATCTCACGTTCGTGGGTTTGAGCCCCACATCAGGCTCTGTGCTGACAGCTCAGAGCCTGGACCCTGCTTCCGATTCTGTCTTCTTCTCTCTCTGCCTCTCCCCCTCTCATGCTCTGTCTCTCCCTGTACCAAACATAAATAAAACATTAAAAAAAAAATTAAAAAAAACCCTGATTTGGATGTATTCCATTCTCAAATATGTTACATAAATACATCATAATCCATAATCTATCAGGATTAGGGTTTTTAGTTGCAAGCAACAGAAACAAACTGGTCAGTTTAAGCAAACACACTAAAACAAAGGAATTTATTAAAGAGCTCAGAAAATCTTTGGAAAGCTGAAATAATCAGGCTTTCAGGGTCCACTGCCAGTGAAAATGTCCCCAGTTGTGCTGTAGAACTTGTCCACTCGGGCCACCACAGCTGCAGCTGCCTGGCTGACTGGGCTGCGGGCCCTGCTGACCCAGAACACAGCCGTGAGAACAGCAGCCAGCACAGCCTCTGGGAGCCTGTGGAGCTGAGGCCCCTCCCTGCCTGGAGGGTCTGGGCAGCCTTTACAGCTGCACGGAAATCTGGGCCACGTTCACAGGATTGGTGGAAACTGGGTCATGTGCCCGGGCCCCAGCTTCAGAGGGGACTGGGAAAGTAAGAATCTGGCATTGTGGCCACCTGTAGTGGACGTGCACTCTACTTTGGCAAGTAGGGGAGTCCTCAAAGATAGAAAGTTAGTTCAGAAGCTGGATGGGCAAAACAGTAGTTGTCCAATGGCAGTTGTCCATAACCAAAACTTCATACGTCCTCTTAGTTATGGACATTTAGGAAGTTTCCTATTTTTAACTGTTGCAAACTGCTGCCATCAAATTTTTGTACATGTCCTTACTTTATACATAAAACTTTCATTTTGATTAGTTAAACTTATCATCTGTTTCCCTTATGTTTGTGTTCTTTTGTGTGTGTTTGGTTTAAGAACTTATTTTCAGATGCCTGGGTGGCTCAGTCGGTTGAGCCTCTGACTCAGGCTTAGGTCATGATCTCTCAGTTCCGTTCATGAGTTTAAGCCCCACATTGGGCTCCCTGCTGTCAGCACAGAGCCTGCTTCAGATCCTCTGTCCCCCTCTCCCTGCCCATCCCACACTTACGTACTCTCTCTCTCTCCAAAATAAACATATAAAAAAAGAATTTATCTACCTCAAGGTGATAAAAAACATTCTCCTTATATTTTCTTATAAATATTTTATTATTTGGCTTTTCATATTTAGCTCTTTAATCTGCTTGGAGTTTATGATGGGAAGTAGGAATATAAGATAGGTAGGTAGTAGATAGAAAACCAGCTGTCCCACCACCACTGATTGAATAATCCATTCTTTCCTCACTGGTTTGTATTGCTGTCTCTATTGTATATCAAATTTCCAGTGTCTGGGTCTGAACTGCACCTCTCTATTCTGTTCCATTGATCTAACAAGCCTGGTGCCCATACCACAATATCTTCGTTACTGTCACTTCCTAAAGGCCTTGAAATCTGGTCAGGCAAATCCTTTCACTTTGCTTTTCTTCTTCAAATGTATTAATGCTATTCCTAGAGTTAGATACCTTATACCTCAAAGAACACACAGAAACACTTTTAGCACATATGATTTGGTACACAGTATGAGTGGTAAAGAGTAACAAGAGACCTAACACCACCACCTTTGCTGGATAGCAGCAGAAATTTCTGAAAGCAGGACACAGGGAGTTACTATAAAAAAATCCAGGCATGTTTGGATTTAAAGAACAGGCTGCTAGAATTCCCAGCCTCAGTAACTCCTCCTTGTTTTCACATGATCACTTATTGCTTCAGCCCCATTTTGACCTACAAGGAGCCTACACAGGCGAATACGGAGCATACCAACATCAGGGCCTCTGAAGGGGCGTTCTGAGCATCCCGGAGTAATTCCAATGTAGTGTGCCTACCACCCAACCTGCCTGCTGGCCTCTCTGGGGACTTGCTCTGTTCATATTCTTAATATTCATGAGGCAGGACACCACTCCACCATTCTTGGACTTGATTCTGAATGTGAAGCTTCAAGATTCTGGATATTGGCTACAGAAAACCCACTAGGCAGGGAGGGGTAAACACACACACACACACACACACACACACACACACCCCAAGTTTTTAGCTCTGTCTACCACCGCATAACTCTCCAATGTAAGGAAGTTAATACAAATCAACCTGTTAGTGAGAGATATATACTATCTTATTGGGTGGTTAAGAAACTCAGACTGGCTCTCTATATCTGTTAATATATTGAGCATCTTGGTGATTTCCCTTGCTTTTTGACAAACTTATTTCTATTTTAGCTAGCCCACAAGCCCAGTTCTTAGAAGACTGAGCTGATTTCTTTCTAGCAGATGGACTCTGGGCCCTCCTCATGGTAACTTTATCTTTCCACTGTTATCTTAACTGAATGTCTTCAAATTCCTTTTTTCAATTATTTATTCCATCGTTACTCACCCTAAGGATTTGAAACATACCTGTTTTTAAGTAGTTTTTAGATTTCTCTATTATTTTAATTTTGTCTAGATTGAATCCATCTTTGGCTATTGATTTTTGTATTGTCCATTAGAATTAGCTTTCTTTAAACAATTTTTTAAGAGAGGGGGAGAGAGAGAGAGAGAGAGAGAGAGAGAGAGAGAGAGATAGACAGACAGATCATGAATGGGGGAGAGGGGCAGAGGGAGGGAGGAGGGAGAGAGAGAGAGAGAACGAATCCCAAGCAGGTTCCATGCTCAGCACGAAGCTCAGTATGGGACTTGATCCCATGTCCCAGGAACCACGACCTGAGATGAAATCAAGAGTCAGATGCCCAACTGACTGAGCCCCATATGTGTCCCAGAATTAACTTTTTTGATATGTTTTGGCATTTTGAATTCTAGGCTCATCTTGAGTGCAATGTTTTTCCTCTCTCTTTCTGTGTATTGTGTGTTGAGTGTATGTATTCTTATTCTTTAAGTCTTTCACAATCTTGTGAAGTAGGTATTATTACCCCCATTCTACAGATAGAGAAACAGAGGCTTAGAGAGGTATGTGATTGCCGAAGTCTCACAGCTCGTACATGCTGCTACGTGTTATCAGGACATTATGCCGTTTTCCCTCTGCCGGGGGTCAGCCTGTCCTCCATGCACAGGATTTGGCTGGAAATTGAACTGGAGCATGGAAACCATATGGAGACGTGATGGACATAATAACATGGATTCTCTCATACATGGTGCTTAAGCGTTTATGCTTTTTAATTTCAGGATTTAGAGTTCAATGACACTTAAAATTTTCTGTTAAGTTTTCACAGAATAATTGGGGCCCTTATTGAATTAATATTAATCTCTTCAGATGTCATTGCAACGTACAACTGAGCCATAAAAATAATTCTACATTTAAATGTGAAATGATTGGGTTTTGACTTTTCACAGCAAATTTGGAAGTCTAAATAAACATCTTAGACCTGCCTCACATAGAGTCTGCTTGCTGCATCACTGTAGATTTTAAAGCATTTACTTGATTTTGCTATTTACACCCAGTCCTGGCATGGGGTCAGGACCCTCCGTCATCTAGCCCCAATCCTGCTTGTCCTCTCTTCCACACCCGAAGCACCAGCAAAACCAAAGTGCTCAGCATTCCTCTGATTTACCTTCACCGTCCCCTGTACATGCCTTTGCTCAACTTTCTGCTCTCCTGCTCACTAGCTGTGTCTTTGAGGGGTGGAGAGGGCAGCATGGGATTAATTCTAGTTTTACCCCTTAGGTGTGTCATGAGAATTAAATCCTGCAAGCACAGTGTTTTGCATGGTACTTAGTGGATAGTGAGCACTCAGTGTTAACCATTCCGGACATTATCAGTACCATCACTGTCCTTAGTATGTGTCACTCCCCCTAGAGTGCTCCCTACTTGCATGTTCAAATTCTCCCCATTATTCCAGACCCTGTTTAAAGTCTCTTGGAAAAAGTCATTAAAAAAAACTCTCCCTCCACAAAACTTCAGCATTCTATCTCCCCTGCTCTGATAGCACTTTCTTCCTTAGTTTCCATTGATTAGAGGTACACATTAATACTTTGAAGTCTTTGGAGGACGGGGACCAAGCCTTTGGTGATTGCCCACATGCCTGTAGGTGGCAGATGACAGTGTTTGCTTGAATCAATTCATTCCATGCCTGGGTGTCAGGCAGCATGGCTTGTTTAGTGGCATTCATGAAGTCTGCTAACAATGCTTCAAATACGAGAAATGTTTCCCTCATGAAATTGCCACTTTTCTTTCTTTGTTTTTAAAAAAATGTTTATTTATTTATTTTGGGTGGGGAGGGGCAGAGAGAGAGGGAGACACAGAATCCGAAGGAAGCCCTAGGTTCCGAGCTGTCAGCACAGAGCCCGGCATGGGGCTCAAACCCACAAACCGTGAGATCATGACCTGAGCCAAAGTCAGACACCCAGCCAACTGAGCCACCTAGCTGCCGCATTGCCACTTTTCTTTAAATGTATTGTTTTCAATAATGTTACTGAAGCAATATTAGAATTGGGAGCCCTAGGGATCTTTAGCTCCTGGTGGTTTTGGCAGATATCTGCCCAGTTGGCCTGCAGTACACGTGGTGGGAGGGAGCAAGGCCTCTCCTGTGGCTTCCAAGGGCTGCCACCCAGTGTAGATTCCATATAGAGACCAGCCCATTCCTCCAACAACCAGCCCTCTCTCCCCTGGCACCTGGACGGAGGTGCCTGGGCCTTTTCCACCTGAGGTGGGAGGCATCCCTGTTTGGCAGCTAGTCCCAAACATATGGATGCATAGAGAACCTGGCTTTTTATGTTGATGAAGAAAACAAGGGCACATTTCTCTCAGGAGAGCTTTGTGAGACAGCAAGGGAAGCGGTAACTCCTGGCGCTCATTTACCATCACCAAACGGAGAGTCAGGAGTTTTCAGCCCAAACATAGGGTCAGGTTTTAAACACGTGCTCACCAAAGAGAGGAAAACAAACTGAGTCTTGATTCCTGATTGATTCAAATTCCTCTGCTACGTGGGCAGCCTCTTGGGAAGCAAGGTGGAGAGAACTCAAATGCTTGAATCTAGACATGTAAATGTGTCCCACATTTAGAAAAAAAACATTTCATTGATAACATGTAAGTGGCAACAGCTTAACCCAGCCTGCAGAGAAAGAACTCTTGTGTGAAGCAATTTAACAGGTCTTGCTCAGCATTTGAAGTTGGACTGAATGAGACATCCATCTGAAGCTTTTTCAAACATAACCCAGACTATGAGTTTTTAAGACAAACTAGGCTGGTACCTGAGGGACTGATTGCTGACTGGGGTCTTCCGGATGCAATAGAGAGACGAAGACTAAAAGACACCTTTCAGTTTTAGGAAGGTGTTTCCGTATCGAAGATACTCCTTATTCTCATCTTTTTCCTTTGCGCTTTGTTTCAGAGGAAATTTTGCTGATGAGACTTTTTGTTTCCTGATCACTTTTTGTGGAGATTTGGGCATTTCACCAATGCACAGGGATTCTATTCCTGAAACGTAAACAGAATACACATCACTGAAAACCTTTAGTATGTGTAGGCTGGGCTGTCTGGGTTAAGTTGGCTGCAATAATCTGGATGTTCCTTTGCTCATTTACAAAAGTGCCTTTCTGTTGTTTCTCCTATTTTAAAGGTACTTCTTGGTTGCCCAGGGGATATATAGCATCTATGGAGTAAGGAAAATTTCTAGGTTATCAACAAATCTAATCCATGGGAGTCTGATTGTCTGTGCTTATCTTGTGCCAGATAATGTGCCAAACACTTTAAATGCATTATCCAACTGAAGGAAGTACCCTTCGGAGGTGAGTGCTCTTATTTTAAGGATATCACAGAGAAGTCCATGTTCACTCAGCTAGAAAAAGGCAGAACCAGCCTTTGGACAGGTCTGTTTAATTTTGAAGACTGTGCTTTGACCATGCAAATGACCAATGCTTCTTAGCCTTTTTAAAAAAATTACACTGAAAACTGTAAATTGTCGACCTCTATACATATAGATTCTTATCACAGGAAGGGTGATATAGAAAAGAAAATACAAGGTATTGGCATGGAACGTCATGGTAAACATGGTATGGCAGGAGGAACCAACTACCCAGGGGGCTCAATCACCCAAGCCACTGCCTTGACGGCTAAGGATTTCCACTTCTTAGGACCTGTGTAAAACGTTTGTGGCAAATCCTTTGGGAAACTCTACTATATATAAAATAATGAATAAATAAAATAAGATACTTTCTCAAATGGAGAAGTTTGCTTTTTGGGTGTGGCTTACGTTCAATCCTCATTATTCACAGACTCTGTGCTTATAAATTTGCCTACTTGCTAAAGTTTATTTGTAACCCTAAGTCAATATCTGCAGGCGGCACTTTCATGGTCACTTGTAGATGTTTAGAGCTATGCAAAACTTAAGTTGTACCTTGCATTTTCCCAGTTGACCTTGAACAAGGTGATGCTCTGCCTTTTTGCTTCCACTCTCATGCTTGAAGCAAGTGTCCTTGATGTGGTCTATTTAGTGCCAAGGTTCTTGCATTTTTGTGCTTTCTGTTGGTAATTTTGCTATTTAAAATGGGCTGCCGGTGCAGTCAGCATTCCAAAGTGCAAGACAGCATTCCAGTGGCAAGAAAGCGATGATGGGCCTTATAGAGAAAATACATATGGAAAATAAGCTTAGTTCAGTCATGAGTTATAGTGCTATTGGCCATGAGTTCAATGTTAACGTAGCAACAAAATTTTCTAAATAAGGTGTCTTCAGACAGAAACACACATAAAATAAAGTTACATAATGATAGGTTGACAAAAGTACTGTGACCGGAGGCTCACAGGAACCTCCTCTTGTATTGCTCCTAGGAGCAATGGTTCAATATTGGCTAATTCAGGGTTTGCAGAGATTTTATAGAACCTAACCACTGTGAGTAATGAGAATTGGCTGGGACCTGAAACTGATGGGCTCTGTAATCAAACACCACCTATGAGTCGACATTATAACGGCACATTCTAATGGAGTACACAGGCTTCTTCGCAACGCAACGAATGAACAGAAGCCATTAGCAAGGACTGAGGCTTTGGTGGGGAGACTGAACTATGGTGGTTGATGGGTTAAGAGTATTTTCTGATCCAGAATATGAATATGAAAGCCCCTTCCCCTATGAAAATACAGAAGTAATCAAATAGATGATCTTCTCTAAAAAGAAAAAGGAAATAAAATTAAGGTCAGCTTCTTTGATTTTCTTCCTATGGCTAATCACCTGGATCCAAGGTAAGAATCTATATGTATAGTTCTTTACAGTGTACAAACTTACTATCTTGGGAATCTCGGAAGGAAGAGGCATTCAAATGCTGATTCTCTGGAAATCTGAATGATGGTAACAGGTTATATGGAGCAATTCAGTGGATTCCATAACTGACCCAAAGCAAATCTGTAGCAATCCAGCCAGTGAAGTAGAATGTGCTTCACCTTTTCCTGCAGCCTTCTTAATTTAATAACTGTTGCAATGTCAGACATAGGGCTTATGTCCATTACAGGATCAAATGCAGCTATTTTCATTGTGTCTGTTAAATTTAAAGGCTTCAAAACATAAAATTACATATATAGTATAATTTATTTAGATACTTACTGTATGGTTATAAAACATCAATTCATTCGTTTGTTCATTTATTTATTCATTCAGTAGCTTGTCCAATAAATTTTTATCAAGTAACATTTATGAGCCAGGTACTGTGCCAGAAACTAGGATTACAGATATACATATAAAAGTCGTGCTCCCTTATGAGTATACTTAAAGCCACTTTAAGCATTTTAAAATGGTAAATTTTTTGTAATGTATATATTTTATCACTCCAAAAAATGGGTAAGAAAAAGCCAAATCCCTATCCTCAAGGAGATCACAGTCTGTTAAAGAACTAGATGGCTAAACAATTGCAATTAAAAAATAGAAATATCATATGATCCAATAATTCCACCACTGGGTATTTACCCAAAAAATAAAAACACTAATTCAAAAAGATATATGTACCTCTATGTTTATTACAGCATTATTTACAATAGCCAAGATATGTAAGCAGCCTAAGTGTCCATCAATAGATGGAAAATATTCATGATGGAATATTATGAGGCCATAAAAAAGGACGAGATCTTGCCATTTACAACAAAAGGTGTGGCCTAGAGAGTATTATGCTAAGTGAAATAAGTCAGATAGAGAAAGACAAATACCATATGATTTGCTTACATATGAAATCTAAAAACAAAGCAAATGAATAAACAAAAAGTAGAATCAGATCTATGAATTCAGAGAACAAACTGATGGCTGCCAGAGAGGAGGGAGTCAGGGGAGGGGCAAAATGGCTAAAAGGGAGTGGGAGATACAGGCTTTCAGTTATGGAATGAATCAATCATACGAATAAACGGCACAGCATAAGGAATACAGTCAATGAGACTGCTATAGGGTTGTATGGTAACAGATGGTAGCTACACTTGTGGTGAGCATAACCTAAGGTATAGAGAAGTTGAATCACTATGTTATACCTTTGAAAATAATGTAAAATTGTGTGTCAACTATATTAAAATGAAAACAAAATGATTACAATACCGCACAAGGGCTACTGTTTAGAAGCATGGAAAGTTACAAATGCTTAAGTAGGAAATTTAACATTTGTAACGTTGACTTTCTAATTAGCATAAGAAAGTTTCAAAGAATACATCATGAGGCTATTAGACTTTAAAATATATATAGTGAGAAGTATATGGGATCTATTCACAATAATTGAGTATATAGAATAGTTACTTAGGTTTGGATGAGCTTATGTGACTAGGAAAACTGGTGATAACTAACGTTTATATATATTCATTAAGTATACATAATTATATGGACATTTTCATATTTACATATGAAATGTATACATAATTGTATACCTAAATCATTGTCCAGTTGTCATTTGCTTAATTTTAGTGTGTTATGTCAGAGCCTGAGGAAGATATGAGATATGAGCAGAACCCAGGAACAATTTTTTTTAAATGTTTATTTTTGAAGGAGATAGAGATACAGAGCATGAGCAGGGCAGGGCTGAAAGGGAGGGAGACACAGAATCTGAAACAAGCGCCAGGCTCTGTGCAGACATGGGGCTTGAACCCACAGACTGTGAGATCATGCCCTAAGCCGAAGTTGGACGCTTAACTGACTGACGCTGAAGTGCCCTTTACCCAGGAAGAATTTGAAGAAAGTACAGAATTCAATGACCCATGAAGAGTTTAATGAAGTGGATAGCAAGGGTTTTAAGAAATTTCGTCTACAGAAATCAGATAATAAAGTTGAGATTTTGATTTGAACCTGGAAAAAAATCAATCCTATCTGAAGAGCTCAGGTTTGAATTCCCTTATTACAATGGCTCTAAAAAGGACTGAGAGAATCCACCTGAGACATTGATAAAAATCACCTGAAAACATATATCTTTGGTCCTGAGTATAAGTCTCAAAAATCTGGTTTAGAATTCAAATAGGGAGATAAAGTAAATTAATCTGACAGAGTTAAAACTTTAATGTGTATGAGTGAATTTATGTATTTGTTACATTTGAAATATTAAAGAGATTTTGGTAAATTAGGGAATCTGAGGTTACTCGGGCTTTCAATTTAAACTGAACCAACTGATTTTAGATTTGCGATTATTAAGTTTTAAAGTTTAGGATAATTTGACTAAGTTCAAAAATATAATTGGAATATTTAAGAGAACTTGAGATTCCCCCTCTCCCAAATTTAATTTATTTGCTTTACAAAAATTAATAACTTGAGCATATTTTGCTTAGTGTTGTAAATATGCATTTGAGGTAAAGGGGAGCAAAATATATTAAAAATATAAACACTTTAAAATATATAAGATTGTTATTAAGTTGTATGTGAGTCTAATTGTTTAAGGAGGCATAGCCAGTTCATTGTGAGTTAATCAAACATTAATTAAGAAAAGGTAAAGACAATTGCTTTTTAGTCGAGTTTATAGATAAAATAATAAAATAATTAGATTTTTAATGGCCTTAAAACTGAATGCAAACTGGGTTTTTTAATTGACCACTTTAATAAAATGAATATTAATTTCAAAACCAAGTGATTGCATTTTTCTACTCACAAAAATCCCTTAGACATCAAAACCTTTCACAATGGTTCCTCATTTTTTAAAACTTCTCCCTATCACATCTTTACTGAATTGGTTAATTACAACCAAAGCAAATCTCTTTAGAGGTTTTATTTTAATAGAATGAAATTGACAAAATTCTCCAAGAGTTGCTAAAAACCAGAATTATGCTAACAAGGGGAGATGATAAATGGACTTGATGAAATGAGATAGTTCACAGGCGTGACCAACATCTGTGAGAAATACATTTTTGAAAATGTAAAAGCAGAAGGAGAAAAAAAGCATTTTCTTTTCAAACGAGTAGTAAATGTGTTACCAAAGAGGTAATACATGAACCTAAATGTTCTAAAATATCCTGTGTCTCCCACAAGAACATAGACTTCTGGAGGAATTATTTCTTTGAATTTGTATAATGAACAGACTGAGACAGAAGAACAGGTGATAAAAATGAGTAAAATAACATAAAAAAAACCCCTGTATTTCCCCTTTCTGTGCCACTTCAAAGAATAAGCGCTCATCATTGGATGATACAGCAACATATCCCAGTCCTCTCAAATTCATGTCCCTTGTTGTATACATTTGATATTCAAAGTGTGACTTTACTGCAGATTTCTTCTCCTACTTGACCCTGCACTGAACCTTCCTCTTTTTTGACATTTTTTTGTCTATCAACTTTTTGGACGTATAATTTACATATAATAAACAGCACCCAAAAAGTGTATTATTTGATGAGTTGGACAAATGTATACTCCTGTAAACACCACCATAATAAAAATCTAGAGCATTTTCAACATCCCTCAAATTTCTCTCCTTCCCTTTTGCAAGCAATCACCCCTGGACCTAGGGGGCAGTCTTAGACTTTCGCCTAACTGGAATCCTATAGTATAATAGTCTTTCATTTCTGGATTCTTTCTGCTCAGCATAATGTTTCTAAGATTCATTTGTTTTTGTGTATCAGTAGCTCATTCCTCTTTATTAGTGATATTTCATTGTATATATATATCATTCATCGGCTTATGGATGGTTGGGTTGTTTCCAGTTTTTTTTTAATTATGAATACAGATGCTACAAACATTCATGTAGAAGTCTTTGTGTGAAAATAGATGGCTGGCCTTGAGTAAACAAACACCTAGGAATGGCATTGCTGGGTCACCCAGTAGGTATAACTTTCTAAAGTGCTAAAATTTTTCCATATTGGCTATACCATTTTACATTTCCTCCAGCAGTATGAAGTTCCGGGGGCGCTTGGGTGGCTCAGTTAGTTAAGCATCCGACTTCCGCTCAGGTCATGATCTCATGGTTCGTGGGTTTGAGCCCCACATTGGGCTCTGTGCTGACAGCTCAGAGTCTGAAACCTGCTTCAGATTCTGTGTCTCCCTCTCTCTCTGCCCCTCCCCGCTCATGCTCTCTTTCTGTCTCAATAATAAAATAAAAACATAAAAAATTAAAAAAAAAGAAAGTTCCAGTTGTTTCATGTCATTGCTAACACATAGTGTTATCAATCTTTCATTTATAGCCATTCTAAAGGGCATTTGGTGGTAATTCATTATGGTTATAATTTGCATTTCCTTGATGACTGGAGATGTTGCACATATTTCAATGTGCTTTTTGGTCAATTGTATCTTATTTTGCAAAATATCTTTTCAGATCTATTGCACGTTTTTTAATGGGCTGTCTTATTGAGTTGTAGGAGTTCTTCATATATTCTGGGTACTAGTACTTTGCCAGATATGTATATTATAAATATTTTCTGCCTTTATGTGGCTTATCTTTTCATCTTCTTTCTGGTATCTCTCAAAGATTTTAATTCTGACAAAGTCAAACTGTTCCCTGAAGCTTTTGTGGAAATGAAGTGTATAGCTGCTGCTTTGGGTCAAGTACTAGGAAGCTTCATAGTTCTATAAAGTGATTAATTGGCTGAAGCCTGAATATAGGTATTTTACTGACTTTTTATTAAATTCACTCTATATTTTTACTTTTGATCTTCCTGAACGGGAATGTCATGTTTTACAGGGTATATGTGTATTTTAGGAATAAAATTTAGAGAATAAAGTATAAAGAACAGTAAAAGGAACACTCATGTTCCCACTGGCCAGCTATAAACAGAGCATTATCAATGCAATTAAACTTTAGCTCTCTGTGCACTCCTCCCCATTTGTATTTCCTTCTTCCCCACAAGGGAAAGATTTGTACTATTTTGATTTTGGTGTTTTTATTCTGTTGCTTTTCATTATAATTTCATTTCACATGTATAAAGAAATAATAAGACAATATCCCTTACTTTCTTGTGAATTTGTTAATGCATTAGAATTTTTATTAGTTATAGTGTATTCAGTCCTAGGTGTTTTCTAGTAAAAAGGCTTCTCAGAGTATCTCTTCTGCTATACAGCCATATTTTTTAAAAACAGTTTTATTGATATAACTCACATATCAGACCACACATCCAGAGTATAGAATTCAATGGTCTTTAGTATATTTACAGAGTTGTACAGAGTTGTGCAATCACTTTCACAATCTAATTTTAGAGTATTTTTGTCCTCCACCTCAAATACTGTACCAATTAGCATTATATTTCTCCCTGGCCCTCCAGCCTTAGGCAACCTCTAACACACTGCCTCTAAAGATTTGCCTGTTTGGGATATTTCATATAAATAGAATCATACAATCTGTCATCTTTTTCGACCTGCCTTTTTCACTTAACATAATGTTTTCAAGACATTTTCAAGACATAGATAAACACATGTTTATGTGGTAGCATCTATCATCAGTACTCAACCCCTTTTATGGCTGAATACTATTCCATTATTTGAATATAATACATTTTATTTATGCATTCATAAGTTGATGAAAAATGCTATAATGTACAAGTTTCTATGTGGACATGTTTTCATTTATTTATAGAAGTGTAGAATTGGTGAGTCATATGGTAACTCCATATTTAACTTTCTGAATAAGTGCCAGGCTGTTTTCCAAAGTGCATGCACCATTCCTTACCAGTGGTGAGGAATGAGAGTTCCAATTTCTCCATGTGCTTACCAACAATGGTTACTGTCTTTTTAATTTTAGCTATTCTAATGGGTGTGAAGTGGTATTTCATTATGGTTTTAATGGGCATTTTTCTGATGGCTAATTTTGTTGTGTGTCTTTTCATGGGCTAATTTGCCATTTATATATCTTCTTTGGACACATGTCCATTTGATCGTTTCCTCATTAAAACATGTATGATATTTCTTTTTATTATTGAGTTGTAAGATTTCTTTATATATTCTGGACACAAGTTCCTTGTCAGATATATGACTTACAAATATTTTCTTTCATTTTCTGAGTTTTTTTTCACTTTCTTGATGGTATTGTTGGTAGCACAAATGTTTTAAACTTTGATCAAATCCAATTGATCTATTTTTTCTTTTTCCACTTGTGCTTTTGGTGTGCTATCTAAGAAATCATGTCTAACCCAAGATCAGGCAGACTTACACTTGTATTTCTTCTAGAGTTTTATAGTTTGAGCTTCATCACGTAGGTCTGTAGTTTAAGGATGAGATCCAGCTCCATTCTTTTGCACACAGATATTCAGTTTTCCCAGAATCATTTGTTGAAAAGACTATCTGTTCTTTAATTGTCTTGGAAGCTCAGCCAGTTTTCTTTTTTTTATTAAGTGAAGACCTTGTATCGATCTCTTCAGATTTTTATAGAAGGAAGGACCTTCATCTCTTCTCTTCAACATGTCTTATGAGGGTGGGCATGTCTGTTTTCTTCTTCCATCCCTTCATTGCTCTTCACAAGGAAGGAAAAAAAACTCAGCTAGTAGAAGAGCAGACAATAGTTACTTACCCTGGCCACATTTTCTTAAGTGGCACTTTTTCAACAGTTTTTAAGATAATAGGTTGTTCAGGCAATTGCTGTGACTAAAATGAAAAAGCTTTTGTTGAAGCAGTGTGACTGAAAGACTCTGAAACAAATAGGGAAGACATCCGAAGGTGGCACCGTTTTGCTATGTGCCTCTCCCACAGCCAAGGAGGGCAGATGCCATTCTGTGACACCAGACCACCTTTGCCCATTGGCCACACTGTTTGCTCTCATTGACCACTTCTTACATAGTTTTCCTTGTATATCCTATCCCTGAGCAATAAGACTACCAACACGCATGTCTCCCTCCTGTTCAAGTTTTCCAGCTTGCACTTTGATGGGCAAGGTAACTGGTTTTCTTTAATTTAGGGAGTCTCAGGTCCAAACTACCTAAAATCCAGCTTCTCCAATACAGTTCTACTAGTGAAAACCTGTTCTTTCAGTAATTAATACCTTGATTTAGGTGAAGGTGATTAAGAGGCACAAACTTCCAGTTATAAACAAATAAGTCACAGGGATGAAAAATATAACATAGGAAATATAGTCATTGATTCTGTAATGTATGTATCGTGACAGATGGTAGCTACACTTATGGTGAGCATTTCCTAATGTATGTAATTGTCAAATCACTATGTTGCACACCTTAAACTAATACAATATTGTATGTCAACTATAATTCAATTGAAAAATTCAAGTGGAGCATCTGTGTGGCTCAGTCGGTTAAGTGTTCGACTTCAGCTCAGGTCATGTTCTCAAGAGGCTCGTGAGTTCAAGCCCCACACCAGGCTCTGTGCTGACATCTCAGAGCCTGGAGCCTGTTTTAGATATTATGTGTGTGTGTGTGTGTGTGTGTGTGTGTGTGTGTGTGTGTGTCTACCCCTCCTGCTCTGCTCATGCTCTGTGTCTCCCTCTCAAAAATAAATAAACACTAAAAAGATTTTAAGGGGCGCCTGGGTGGCTCAGTCAGTTAAGCATCCGGCTTCGGCTCAGGTCATGATCTCCCAGTTCGTGGATTCGAGCCCTGTTGGGGCTCTGTGCTGGCAGCTAGCTCAGAGCCTGGCATCTCCCTCTCTCTCTGACCCTCCCCTGCTCAAGCTGCCTCTCTCTGTCTCTCAAAAATAAATAAAAAGCATTTTTAAAAAGTTTTAAAAGTTTTTAAGTAATATATGTTTTTATTTCTATTTGGCACCTTAGCTCTGTTTACAATGAAATTCAAAAAGGAAGAAGAGGGAGCAATAGGCATTTCCAGATTGTCAATATTCTTGTTTCATTCAGTTATACATACTTTGGATAGGTTATATATCACACATTTCTATTTCATTTTTAAAATTTTTATTTATTTATTTAGATTTATTTGAGAGAGAGAGTAGGGAAGGCAAAGAGAGATGGGGAGAGAGAATCCCTAACAGGCTCACACTGTCAGCACGGAGCCCAATGTGGGGCTTGATCTCATGTGAGATCATGACCTGAGCCAAACTCAAGATGCTTAGCCAGCTGAGTCACACAGGCGCACCTACTTATTTATATTTGAGAGAGAGAGAGCACATGTGTGCATGTTTGTGTGCGTGCATGAGTAGAAGAGGGGGAGAGAGAGACACAGAGAGAGAAAGAGAGAGAGAGAGAGAGAGAGAGAGAGAGAGAGAGAGAGAGAGAGAGAGAGGGAATCCTAAACAGGCTCTGTGCTGCAAGCAAAGAACTTGAACTCATCACCCATGAGATCATGACCTGAACCAAAATCAAGAGTCAGACTCTTTACCGACTGAGCCACCCGGGTGCCCCTCTTTCATTTTTTACTGGATTTTTTTTGGTTGAGCTGGGTCAGTTTAATTTACAAACATACTGGGTGGGTGAGGAGCCTGTGAAGGGTAAAGAAGTGGAGAGCAGCTTACCTTTTCTGTCAGGGCAAAGAAAGCAGGTTGCAAGAAATGGGTGATGAAAAAAAATAATTCCCAAAAGTGTCAGACATCTATGATTTATGTGTATAGCTTCAAAAGTAGGAAGCTCAACAGTACACTTGTTAACAATTATTGGTGTTTTGGGGTGCCCGGGTGGCACAGTCAGTTAAGCATCTCACTTCGGCTCAGGTCATGCTCTCAAAGTTCGTGGGTTCGAGCCCAGTGTCGGGCTTTGTGCTGACAGCTTGCTAGCTCAGAGCTTGGAGCCTGTCTTCAGATTCTGCGTCTCCCTCTTTCTCTGACCCTCCCCTGCTCACTCTGTCTCTCTCTCTCTCTCAAAAATAAATTTAAAAAATTTTAAAAGTAAAAAACCCTATTATTGGTGTTTTGGTTTGCCTGCTCATTCTCTCTCTCTGTCTCTCAAAAATAAATTAAAAAAATTTTTTTTTAATTAAAAAACCCCAGTTATTGGTGTTTTGGTATACTAGAGTTAGCTTATCAACTATTCATGTGAAAACTCAAATTATTGGGAAGAAATTAAACAACAAAAATAAACCTTTGAAAGGTCATGCTTTAACATTCTTCTTTGGAAATACTGTTCAAAAAGCATATGAAACATCTAAAAGACAAAAGAACCCATCTTTCAGGAAGATTTGAAAAAGGAGCAAATTGTTGAGATAATTCATGTCTAGGACCATACCACCCTGAATGGGCCCAATCTCGTCTGATCTTGAAAGCTAAGCAGGGTCGGGCCTGGTTAGTACTTAGATGGGAGAAAATGATTCATTATTTTTGCTTGCACGATCTTGAACATTTATTTTGAAAGGAGGGGGTATCTGGGAAAATTGCTGATTGTAGGAGTTATTTAGAGAAGTTACAAAAAGGGAACTGTTTATTATTTCACGCTATTTGTGAATGTGAGAGATAAATATATCCGTCTCTATTAAGAAAGTAACACAAGAAGCCTTTCCATGCCTTGGAAGCCTTGGGAAGAAGGTGTTCTTATTCTAAATCTTTGGAAAACATAGGTTTCATGAAAGAAATGAATATAAATTATGATGTCAAGTCTTCGGAACTGGAGTAACAACTTTTTTCCTATTGATTTTCCTTGGTAATATTACTCATAATGTTTCATCTTTGCAGGAACTTCACACATTTCAAGGGTATATTTTTCTTATTTCAAAAGTAATGCATTCAACCCCCCCAAATTAGGCATACATCCTTCTAATATTTTAAAATACATAATAAGAATATATTTTTCTGTTTTAAAAAAAAGAATATATTTTTCGTTGTGTTGTTTGGTTCCACTTTTGATCATACGATTTCATCATCCAATTTTTTCCCCCCACACTTAACAATAATATTCTATGTGTATGAAAGGGATTTTGTGATACTACTTTCCCTGGAAACCAAAGACCATGCATTTTTTAATATTGGAAAATGATGGTAAACATACTTCAATTTATAAGTCTTATAAAGAGCATCATTTCCAAATGTTGTTTTATGTTAAATAACTAATAGATGATCACCAGTTTAATAGTACCAAATTCTCTTGGCAACTTAAGAGTTGAAGATCACCCAATTCGAGGCTAGAGAAGCTATAGAGGACTGGACCAGAGGGTACGGATTTGCCTTCCTTCATCTGAGACAGAAACCAACAAGGGCCTTTTCACATGGCATTGAGTAGTGGAGGCATGGGAATTATGGGGAGAGGGAGACACTCCAAAAGGCTCCGCATACAAGAAATCATGTCATCTCAATGCAAGCTTGTCAGATTGTTCCCTTCCAGAACAACCTGAAAACCAAACCACAAGGATGCTGTCAAGTCTGCCACAATGATGAAGAAGAAGAATCTGGACTATTGTCACTGCCATCTGGTGATCAGAAAGCTGCCCCAGTGCAGAGCAAGCACTTAAGTGGTTTGACCCATAAAAGGCTAACCTGTCTAGAAAGCTTGAGAGCAAGGGCCTAAAACATAGGTTTGGGGCACCCACTCCTCTTTACTCATACTATACAAATCCAAAGCAAGGACAAATGCCAATAATAACATAAGAGTTTCTACATTTCAGGTATCTGTTCTGCAGCTTGCCCTTTCCACCTGTATCCTAAAATTGTTCTTGCTGATGTCATTGTTGATCCTTCTAAGACAAACCCAATGGATGCTTTTTATTTTTCATTTGCTTGGCTTCTCTGAAAGGCTCATCCTGTAACCACTCCCTCATTCTGAAATGCACTTTTTTTAAATTTTTATTTTTTAACATGTATTCATTTTTGAGTGACTGAGAGACAGGGCTCTAGCAGGAGAGGAGCAGAGAGAAGGGGAGACACAGAATCCGAAGCAGGCTCCAGACTCTGAGCTGTCAGCACAGAGCCAGACACGGGGCTTGAACTCACTGACCATGAGATCATGATCTGAGGTGAAGTCGGATGCTTAATCGAGTGAATTGCCCAGGCGCCCCTGAAACACACTTTATTTTATATGTTGTTATCAATCATAGGAAACAGAAAACTCTCTAGCCTCTTTGTAAGTATCTGATTATAAAATCACCAAAAGAGGGGAAGTGGCACTCTCCAGCTCTTCCCAGAAACCAACTGACTGACCAGGGGAGGTGCCACCTCTGCCTGTACCATGCAGGTGTGGTCAGGGAAATGCCACTGGAGCTGGGGCGCTCTGGAACAGAACAGTCCACTAAAGCTGTGAGGTTAGAACCAGAAAGCTGCCACAATTGTGTCTCATAATCTATGATGCTAGTGACTAGATAGCACAATGCTGCTGTGAGAAAACCCAACTTCTCCATGATCTTGTTTGCCAAAGCAAGAAAATGTTTTCTCATTTCCATCTTCCAAATCCCATATGAATACATCTAATTAATAGGCTTAGTATGCATCTAGAAATCCACCTGCAAGAGAGTCCAGAAATACAGTTTTTAGCTTTCCAAACCCTGCAGTGCAGTCTGTCATACAAGAGAGAGGGGAAAGGCTATGGCTCCTACCATGTCCACCACAGCGACATGGTTCTCCTCCTATCTCTCTATGTGCCCCTGAAGTGTTGGTTCACTCAGGCCTCTTCTGTTTTCATTCTACCTACTCTTACTTAGTGAGTGATTCTCCATCTCAACACATAAGCCAAAGCACTGTCCTATGAATTCTGCATCGTAGTTAACTTGGAGCTCTTGACTATGTCCCACTCTTGCTATCTTAGTTCAGTTCACATCTTGGCTAGATCACTGCAATAATCTTATGATTGATCTCCCTATACCACATACCCAAATATTCCCCCAGGAATAATCACAGTATAAAACAGTTCTCAACCCAAGTGAGTACCTTGGAGCATTCACAAATGTGCATGGGCCTTTTGACTAATGGCATAATAAGCATTTAGTTTGTGGGGGCCAGGGATGTATTCTGTAATGGTCCTGAACAACTAAGAATTATCCTTCCCCAAATGCCATGAATTCCTTGAGAAGCAAGGATTCCTAGATTCAGGACTTCATGGACCACTAAATATTGTTAAAATTCATCAAAGTATACACTTAAAATGATGCATTTTATAAAACAGAAATAAATTATACTTCAATAAAGTTAATTTTTAAAAAGTTAAATACACCACCTCACAGCCCATAGGATGGCTACTATTTTATTTTTATTAAAATTTTTTTTTATGTTTATTTATTTTTTGGGAGACAGAGTCATGAGCGGGGAGAGGAGCAGAGAGAGGAAGACATGAATCTGAAGCAGGCTCCAGGCTCTGAGTTGTCAGCACAGAGCCCAAGGTAGGGCTCTAACTCACAGACAGAGAGATCATCACCTGAGCTGAAATCGGATGCTTAACTGACTGACCTACCAGGCACCCTAATGGCTACTATAAAGAAAATGCAGAAAATGACAAGTATTTGTAAGGATATAGAGAACCGGAATCCTTGTGCACTGTAAGTGGGAATGCCACATGGTGCAGCTGCTATTGAAAACAGTGTGGTGGTTCCTCAAAAAGTTGAAAATGGAGTTACCATATGATCCAGCAATTACATTTCTGGAAACAAATCCTAAAGGATTGAATGTAGGGTCTCAAAGAGATATTTATATGCTGATGTTCATAGCAGCATTATTCACAACAGCTAAAATATGGAAGCAATCCAAGTGTCCATTAACAGATGAATAGATAAATGAAATGTGACCATAGGGAGAGAAGGGGGAAAGAGAGGTGAGGAGAGTGAGGGACGCAAATCATGAGAGACTACTGAATGCTGAAAACGAACCATGGACTGAAGGGGGAGGGGGAGGGAGGGAAGGGGGTGATGGTCATGGTGGGGGGCACTTGAGAGGAGAAGCACTGGGTGTTATATGGAATCTAATTTGGAAACAAACGGTAAGAAAAAGATAAATGAAATGTGGTGTAGTAAGGTACTCATTTTTAAAAAGGAAGAAAATTCTGACACCTTATACAACATGGATGAGCTTTAAGGACATTATGCTAAATGATATTACCCAGCTACAACAGCACAAATACTCCACAATTCCACTTACCCAGATACCCAGAATAGTCAAATTCATAGAGCTAGTAGAATGGCAGTTGCCAGAGGCTAAGATGTTAAGGAAAGTTAAACACCAAGAAACAATCAAAGTCATCCTATGTTCCTTCCAGTAACTATATAAATGGGCATCTTGTGCAATTGCTTGACTCTTCAGCTCTTTATATCAAGTCCAGCCCTATGTTGGAAGAGGAAAATAACTCTAGAATAAAATGAAAACTAAAAGTTACCTTTGCCTGCAATATCAAAACACTGACTGTTTCACACTTATGTCTTTGTCCTGTGTTGTGGATTTCAAATGTTTGCACTTCATTTTATAGGCCTTGAATAACTCCATGGCTTCTCTGGAGATGGGTTTGACATCAGGGAATGGCTGAGAGGGAGTATTAAGCTCTTGTCAGATGACATGGTCATAAAAAACAAAAAAGGCAAGATAGCTTCATGTAAAGGCACTATTTATGGCAAAAATTATACAACTTCAGCATATGTGAAGTACGCGTGGTATTTCTATGCTATACCCAAGAGTAACACAGTTTTGAGGCCCATCCCTAAAACTAATGATCTTTTATTAAAGGTTCATACATGTTTTGTAATATGTGTATCATTCCTATAAACAGGCTCAAAAAATTTTTTTTATGTATCTGTTTTTTTATTGGTAAGCTTTAAAAGATTTGAACATGATTAACAAATTTGACCTAACAGATGTATAGAATACTATGCTCAATAACTGATTATTTGGTTTCATACACCATATCATTTTGTTTTTAAATGTTCAGATATAGCAAAATTATTATTTAGAAATGCATACAAATGTGGGAAAACCATAAATAAAATTAGAAAAGGATTGTGATAAAAAGCTAGGTCAACAGCCTACCAACCACCAGACTATGAGTGGCACCATTCAAAATTGACCAGCTGCTAGTATTAGCTGCTGGGCCTGCTGACAATAGCAGCCACTGTTAATGTAATTAAAAAATAGTTTATTGGCAAATTGGTTTCCATATAATACCCAGTGCTCTTCCTCACAAGTGCCCTCCTCCATCACCACCACCTCTTTCCCCCCTCCCCCTTTCCCTTCGACCCTCAGTTCATTTTCAGTATTCAATAGTCTCTCAGGTTTTGCATCCCTCTCCCCAACTCTCTTTCCCCCGTCCCCTCCCCCTGGTCCTCCATTAGGTTTCTCATGTTCTCCTGTTAGACCTGTGAGTGCAAACATATGGTTTCTGTCCTTCTCTGCCTGACTTATTTCGCTTAGCAGGACACCCTCAAGGTCCATCCACTTTCCTACAAATGGCCAGATTTCATTCTTTCTCATGCCATGTAGTACTCCATTGTATATATATCCCACATCTTCTTGATCCATTCGTCAGGTGATGGATATTTCGGCTCTTTCCATGATTTGGCTATTGTTGACAGTGCCGCTATGAACAGTGGGGTACATGTACTCCTATGCATCAGCATTTCTGTATCTCTTGGGTAAGTCCCTAGCAGTGCTATTTCTGGGTCATAAGGGAATTCTATGGATAGTTTTTTGAGGAACTCCACACTGTTTTCCAGAGCAGCTGCACCAGTTTACATTCCCACCAACAGTGTAGGAGGGTGTCCGTCTCTCCACACCCTCACCAGCATCTATAGTCTCTTGATTTGTTCATTTTAGCCATTCTGACTGGCGTGAGGTGGTATCTCAGTGTGGTTTTGATTTGTGTTTCCCTGATGATGAGTGATGTTGAGCATCGTTTCATGTGCCTGTAGGCTATCTGGATGTCCTCTTTGGACAAGTGTCTTAAACAGACTCAAAATTTTTAAATCTTCAAAGGTTTGACCAGAATTAGTTAAGCTAGCCCATTATTTGACTACATGAAAATAGAGATACTGACATTTTAATGTCTCTTTCTCTTGACAAAAGTTTTAACCTAAAATTCCTCAATAGAGAGTTAGTGCAAGTGTCAAGTGATTATTGAGACATTCTGAGCCATAGTTGTCTTTAGAATGTTACTTATGCTGAAAAACAGTGACTTTAAATCAATTTAATTTTGCTTTAGTTAAAAACAATATATGAACCCCATACCATTTTAAGAAATAATGACTATATAAATGCAAACAATTCACCCAAGTAGGAGACAGAAAATAAATTCTCCAAAGCTTAGGAATCATGACCTTAGAAGAAACCAGGTGTTCATTTGCTCCTAAGTCTACCTTCCCCTTCTGAGCTCTCCTCATTCCAGTTACTTCACAGGTAATGTCCAGTAACAGCCCTGGCAGGAGTTTTAATTAGCCAAGCTGCCATCATCCTTACTGTAGCAATTACCAGGAAATACTGCAAGAATCTAAAATCAAGGATGTCTGCGTGGCTCAGTTGGTTCATCAGCCTAATTCTGCTCAGGCCAAGCCTGTAAGATTGAGCCCTGTGTCAGGCTGTCTTGCTGTCAACACAGAGCCTACTTCAGACCTTCTCTCTCTCTGCCCCTTTCCCACTCGCTCTCATTCTCTCTCTCTCAATATAAGCATTAAAAAAACAAGAGAAAATCTAAAATCAGTCAGCATTGCTCCTTTTCTGGTCTGCACTGAAGTGAAGCTGTGAAGATGATTAAATAAACCTCTGGACTTACCTGCTCAGGTAAGCATTGATGGAAAAAGTTGCATTTTAGAGGTGCCAAAGATAGCTTTAGGCTTTGGGGATGTCATTTGTAGACCAACGTGATGGCAAAGCGCCAGAAATCTCCACTGTAATGAACTTGTTCACCTGGAGGGAACAGAAAGGACTGTCATATCCCACACAGAATTCTCATGCTCATAATTCAAGTGGAAATCTTAGATGTTTGCATGACATATGGAAAGAAATTTGAGACCTACGCTCACAGCTTCAGTCTGGTTCCATTAAAGTCAGGAGTGGCTCTGAAGTTTTTATGCTGCAAATTTGTGTGCTGCTAGGGCTTCTTGAGGGAAGGAAGAGGAATGGGGAGAGACTGTTGGCAATTAATGTAGTCACGTCTTATAAGGAAAGTCAGATTCACTTTAGACTGAGAAAATTCTGGGTCAATTTGCAGGTACTTCTGAGTTCTAATTCTAGCTCTTGAGACTGTCTCTTGTAAAATAGAGCTGACAACATCTGACTCCCTTGATTATGAGAAAAGTCATTAATGACTGTCAAGTGCTTAGAAGTTTTACAAGTCTCACTATTACTGGGAAACTTATTAAAGCTGGAGAGATTTTATAAATGACAAGGATAGAAAAGTAATGATGAACAACTTTTAAAGCTCACATGAACATCTGCAGATTTGCAGACCATATTTTTAAAAGGCTTGCTATAAATAAAGCATCCTAATTAAGTCAACTGTTCCAAGCCTGCAAGGACTTTTGTTGGGTTACGAGTTAGACTCCCTTGCTTCCTGAAGGCTGCCAGCTGAGGTAAGCTGAACTGAAACATCTATCCCATTTAGTGACACTGATTTTTCTTAGGCGAGGAAACTCTGACTCCTGAGTATCAGGAAACTTGCACATATAGGCTTGTCGTCAGTTTCTCTAACCACTCTTTACTTTCCTACCATTTCAGAGCTAAGCACTACTTCTTTTAAAAATGGCAATCCAAATAGTATGTATAGGATACATGGCCACCAGGGATGGTTTTGTAAATTGTATAAAATAGAGACCTAGAGGTACTTTCCACATAATAGTGTGTCCAGTATAAATACAATGTGAGCCATAAATGCAAGCCACATCAGTAATTTTAAAGTTTCTAGTAGCCACACTGAAAAGTAAAATCAGGTGGAGACTCCTGGGTGGTTCAGTTGGGTGAGGGTCCAGCTCTTGATTTTGAGCCTCATATTGGGCTCTGCTCTGACAGCACAGAGCCTCTCTCTCTCTCTCTCTCTCTCTCTTTCTCTCTCTCCCTGCCTCTGTCCCTCTCCCCTACTCATGCTCTCTCTCTCTTTCTCTCTCTCTCTAAAATAAAATAAAAAAGTAAAAGCAGGTGAAATTAATTTAAATAACATTTTATAATTAAATATATCCAAATATTAACATTTCAACATGTAACCAATATAAACATTATCAATAAGATATTTTATATTCTCATTTTTTGTACTAAGTCTTTGAAATCTGGTGTGGATTTTACCCCTACAGCATGGTTCAAGATTCCCATGACCACAGGGGTCTAGTGGCTGCCATACAGGGACAGCACAGCTCTTTATAATTGGTACTGCTGGGGCTGGTTGTACAGTGCACTTGCACAGCCCTATGCGGTGGCCCTGCACACAAAATATAGCCCATGACCACACTCACATACACATAAAGTAACTATCTATGAGGTTACAGCCTGGCAGCTTAGAAGAATTTGGTTTAGTCTTGTCAGAGTTTGAATTAATTGCCAACTTTGAAATGTCAGGATATTTCATCCAAAAAACATCTGAAATCATGGCTTAAAAAAATAATAATAAAATACAGCAGGCCCAGGCCCACATTCCCCTGTGGCAACAGTCTTTTAGCCCTGAGTAAAGGTTGTCTCCTTTAAGGGAGACATACTTTCCAGTTCTCCAGAGTTCCCACTGGGAAGCTCACTCTTAACATTATCTGAATTTCTGAACCTTGATCTGACAGAAATACACCTTAAGCTATTAACAAAGGTAATTGTGCAGAGTGAGACTGAGAGGACACTTTTACTTTGAACACTGTATATTTTCCTATTTCTAAAATATTTTCTATAATGCACAAAGTGCTTTTCTAATAATTTTTAAAAATTACTATTTAAAGTAACTGCTGTTTAGCAAAGACAAACCCATCAAGAAAGAACCAAGTGAAGTAAAAAACTGAAATAAAGATTTATCAGCTTAATTGGCTAGTGTAGACAGCCAGACTTAATAATTCAGTCTTCCCAGTTCATAGCAGCACTGTCAACAATAGCCAAATCATGGAAAGAGCCTAAATGTCCACCATCTGATGAATGGATAAAGTAGAATTGGTATATATATATACAATGGAGTACTATATGGCAGTGAGAAAGAATGACATCTGGCCATTTGTAGCGAAGTGGATGGACCTAGAGGGTGTCATGTTAAGTGAAGTCAGGCAGAGAAGGACAGATACCATATGTTCGCACTCATAGGTCTAGCAGGAGAAACCTAACAGGGGACCATGTGAAGCGGAAAGGTGGGGAAGAGTTAGGGAGAGGGAGTGAAGAAAATCATGAGAGATGCTTGAATACTGAAAACTGAGGGCTGAAGAGGGAGGGGGGAAAAGAAAGGGGGTGATGGTCATGGAGAGGGGCACTTGTGGGGAAGAGCACTGGGTGTTATATGGAAACCAACTTGGTAATAAACTATTTAATTGATTAAAAAATAAAAATCTTTAAAAAGCTTAAAAAAAAAATTCAGTCCTCCCAATCCTCTTTTCTCCTAACAGTATATTTTAAAAACTCAAAGTAAATTATTGGCATGGCATAGGAAATAGACGTATAATAATAAATTATAAAATAACACCCAAATTTCAACTGGATCATCAAGTTTTACCTTTGAAGACCACATCCATTTGCTTTAAAAAATTTTTTTATGTCTTTTATTTATTTTTGAGAGACAGAGACACAGTGAGAGCAGGGGAGGGTCAGAGAGAGAGGGAGATACAGAATCCGAAAACAGGCTCCAGGCTCTGAGCTAGCTGTCAGCACAGAGCCCGATGTGGGCCTTGAACTCACGAAACGTGAGATCATGACCTGAGCCGAAGCCAGCGCCCAACCAACTGAGCCACCCAGGTGCCCCCATCCATTCCCTTTTAATGTTTCCTTTTTTGCTGATCACCATGCCACCATCCTGATCAAACATCATTGATATTATTTGGCTACCAAAAAGATAGAAATAGGACTTATTTAGAAGAAGAAAAATTCATGGACTCATTGATTTGGCTGAGGCAATGGAAGTCACCAGGTCATAGCCTTTAAGGACTTTCTCCCATCATATTTTTGGAATATGCTTTTGGATATTGCCTTTGCTTGAAAATTTTCCTTAAAGGGAAGGTGGCATATATCTGCTCAAGTGATCAAGATTCCCCTTCCTTAGACATACCCCCTTTTTGTGTCAGCATCTGTCCATCTATACAGTCATTGGAATGGGCTCTGCTGGTCATGATTTTTATATCATGTGATACTGCTGGCTTGGCTGTGGCTCATTGGATCAGGGGTGGACATTTACCCAGGGATGTGTTCTAAATGATTACAACAATAATACAAAAGGCCGTGAGGAAGGTGGTGGGCATAATGCAATCAAGGGTCTGAAAAAAAGCCAGTGTAGTTAAAGTTCAGAGTGCTATAGACGAGACTAGAGTGATTGGCAGGAAGGGGGCAGACAGACAGATCTTCCTATGCTATACCATGGAGGTTATCTTAGGAGCAAGAAGTCATAGAAGGGTTTAATAACAGAGCAAAGAAGTGACAATGATCAAACAGATTGTTAAGGAACCAAAGTAAGTGCTAGCCACCAGTTAAGAGGTCAGAGAGAAGATGGCAGCTTGGATTGGAGCGGGGAAGAGAGATGGGAGATACATGTGTGTGGATTCATGAATCATATAAATTTGGAAAGATGGGATTTGGGTGATGAAGAACAAGGAGGTGTCAATTTTATCTTTCTTATACTTTATGTATCTATTAATGCAACCTAGCATTTTATTAGCTTTTTGGATCAGTAACATCATGCTACGTGTTCACATCTAAACTATCTCTGTATCATCTCTCTTCTCAGCACAGCACCTGACACAGAGAAGGGGTTTAAACTCAGAATTGCCCTGTGTAGAGTCTGCTTGGGATTCTCTCTCTCTCGCTCTCTCTCTCTCTCTCTCTCCGTCTCTCTCTGACCCTCCCCACCCCTCTCTCTACAATAAATAAACTAAAAAAAAAGTCAGTACTGCCCTGACAAAATGGATTCAAGTTAACAAATACATATTGGGTAATTACTGGCTACAAGACACTATTCTGGCATGGTTAGGCATTGAGGGATGCCCGGACTGAGGTGCTCTCTTTATTTTTAGTCTTGTAACATTCATTATTTTGATAGATAATATTTACTGGGAGCCTACTGCCAAGCCTTAAATATCTGCAATTAGTAGGCAGTGTTACTTAATGGTCACAAACATTGTAGAGCGAGATGGTTAATGGTATTGAACCTGGCTCTTCCATTTCCTAATTGTGTGAACTTGCACATATTTCTTAACCTTTCTGTGGCTTAGTTTCCTTGTCTTAAAAATGGCGATAACAATAGCCTCTACTTCACAGAGCTGTTGTAAGGACTAAATGATTTATTATATAAAGCAATTTCAACAGAGCCAGGCACCTTGAAAGTTTTCTGAAGTGTTGGCTTTTATTATTAAGTTCTCACAGTTCCATCCATAGGTATTATGAGTCCCATTTCCCAGATGAGGAAACAGAGGCTGAGGGAGGTTGGTTAATAGAATACCTGCAGCCTAATGAAAATGTCTATATGGGGGTTCACTACCTAATAAAACAATAAGAATAGTTCATAGTATAAAAGGGGTGCTTTTGACCTAATTGAGAAGTCTGGAGTCCTATAGATGGGCAGGAGGATCAAAGCCACCAACCCACTGAAAAAACAGAGATAGAAGTTTTACGCCTTGGACTGCAGGAGCGCATTCCTTTCCCTAACAGCCTATCCTTTCACTTACCCTGGGCAGTCCAGGCTTCAGCTCTTCTCACTCCTTGGAGGAGCCTCAGGAAGGCCCTAATGTCCGTCCATCCACTGCAGTGGGAGCTCTCTTCCCACAGGCAGAGCATTTCCCTACATACTGGATGCTGGCAATAAGGGTCTCAGCCTACATCCCCTTTTATTCATCTTCCTGCTAGTATGGGCTGCTGAGCTTTCTCATCAAGACACCCCTCAGATAGGATGACGGATGTACAAAAGGAGGATTGGTTTAAAAGATTGTTAATGGGGACACCTGGGTGGCTCAGCCAGTTAAGTGTCAGACTTCAGCTCAGGTCATGATCTCATGGTTCATGAGTTCAAGTCCTGCATTAAGCTCTCTGCTGTCAGTGCAGAGCCGCTTAGGATCCTCTGTCCCCTCCTTCTCTCTCTTCTGCCCCTCCCCTGCTCCCTCTCTCTCAAAATTAACTTAAAGAAAAAGATCATTAATGATTAAATAATGAAATCCTTCTGACAATAGGTTTTTGTTTTGTTTTGTTTTTGCCCCCCACTTTTTTTTTTCAGAGGCTTCAGTTCTGTATCCTCTTCCAAGGAATGGTCTCTGGTGCCCAGGATGAAACTGCACAGGGGCAGGACTCAGCCATGAGGCTCAGTGTTTTGGGCTTCTCTGAAGTTCCCAAAATATCATCAGCAGATGGTGTTATATTTATTTGCTTAGTTACTGTTAGCAAAGACAGGAAGAGGATGAGGCAGGCAACTACTCCAGAGCAGCAAGGGAGGGAAATCACCTTCTATTTTATGAATATAATTCTCATCTTAGACATTTAATTTTATGTAACAACTAATTAAAGTGGGGGTGGGGGGAGGGGGAGCGCCTTGGTGGCTCATTTGGTTAAGCATCTGACTCTTGATTTTGGCTCAGGTCATGATCTCATGATCAGTGAATTCAAGTCAAGACCTGACTCCAACTCGTGCTATGAGCGCTGAGGCTGCTTGGGATTCTTTCTCTCTCCCTCTCTCTGCCCTTTCCCCACTCTCTCTCTCTCTTTCTCTTAAAATAAATAAATAAATAAATAAACTTAAAAAAATAATCAAGGGGACAATTTTCCAGTATAAGCTTAACTCTTAAGCAACATTAAAGTCTGACCAGGGCACTAAATATTCTGGCTTCTACCCAGAAAGTAAAGATTTGGGATGTACTTTCTTTTCAATTTTAATTTTGTTGATTTGTAATTCTGTAACATTACCTGTAAATTAGTCCTAAAGGAGATCTCAAAAATCATTTGGTCCAATTTTTTTTATTTTTTTATGTTTTTTTAAAATTTATTTTTGAGAGACAGAGAGAGACAGTGCAAGCAGGGGAGGTTCAGAGAGAGAGCAGGAGATACAGAATCTGAGCTGTCAGCACAGAGCCCAATGTGGGGCTCAAACCCATGAACTGTGAGATCATGACCTGACCTGAAGCCGGACACTTAACCGACTGCACCACCCAGGTGCCCCTGGCCCAATTTTTGCATTAACCACTATTATTTTTTATTTATGGCTTTTATTTTATTTACTTATTTTTTAAATGTTTATTTATTTTTGACAGAGACAGAGGTAAAACACGATGGGATTGGCTGAAGAAGTTAAGAATGATTTGGTGGCTCCACCTGAGTGGCTCAGTCAGTTAAGTGCCCAACTTCGTTCAGGTCATGATCTCACAGTTTGTGAGTTCGAGCCCCATGTCAGGCTCTGTCTGACATCTCAGAACCTAGAGCCTGTTTCTGATTCTATGTCTCCCTATCTCTCTATCCCTCCCCACCTGTGCTCTGTCTCTGTTTCAAAAATAAATAAACAAAAGAAAAAGTTAAAAAAAAGAACACTGATGCAAAAAAATAGGCATCTCAGGAAGTCTGATATTCTAGAGTCTGGTGCGATAGGGCTCAGCCTGCACTGAACTCAGCCCTACTTCTGCCAGTTAGATGTTTTCACCTTCTTAGTCGTGGAAAAACAAACACTGATCTCACATGCCTCTGACCATCTTTGCAGTTCTTTTTATATCTGTATATTATAGAAGTTTATTTAGAGTTTATCATCATAGACTATAAGCTTAGACCTTCTCGGCCAATTCTTTCTTAACTCCACACTGTTCCAAGTGTCATTATATATTAATGCCTAAATTAGGTTGACCCTATAAGACTGAGGGTCAGAGTCGGGTGCCAATACTAGGAAAAACTAGTTCTCATAAGGGAATTATGTCTGAAAGGAGGTTATTTTTGTCTGGGTGAGTTAAATATTATATCACCTAATAGGGTTATTTGTGAGAGACAAAATTAGGCAAAATATACTTCTAGAAGGGGAAGGGGATCAGAATCCAGAGTTGTTACAATATATTATCTAGATATCTAGTTTCAGTAAAAATTATAAGACATGCAAAGAAATAGGGAAATGTGACACATAGGAAGAAAATCAGGAAAAAGAAGCTATCTTTAAGGGGTGCAGATGTTGGACTTACCAGAAAAAGGCTTTGAAGCAGCTAAAATAAATATGTTTGAAAAAAAATAAAGAGGGGGGCACCTGGGTTGTTCAATCGGTTAAGCGTCCGACTTCAGCTCAGGTTATGATCTCACAGTTCGTGGGTTTGAGCCCTGCATTGGGCTCCGTGATAACAGTGTGGAGCCTGCTTGGGATTCTCTCTCTTTCTTTCATTCTCTTCCACTGTCCACTCACTCTCCTTCTCTCTTTCAATATAAATAAATTAACAAAAAATAAAACTAAAGGGAATATTATTTTGATTAAAGAAAAATATTATTATAATGAGTCATCAGATAGGGAATATCAAGAAAAAGAAATTTTAAAAATCTAAGTGGATATTCCGGAATTAAAAAGTATAATAATGGGAATGAAAATTTCACTAGACTGGCTTAAGAGTGTATATGAGTTGGCAAAAGAATCCATGAACTTGAAGATAACTCAGTAGGTATTATCCAGTCTGCAGAACAGAAAGGTGAAAGAGTGAAGAGAAACAGAGAATTTCAGAATCCTACAGGATCCCATTAAAAACAATAACATACATTAAGCAGGAGTACCTGGAATAGAGAAGTGGGCAGAAAACAAATATTTAAAGAAATAATGGCCTAAACTAACCAAGTTTTTTGGAAAACATTAATGTACACATTTAAGAAGCACAGCAATTCAAAGCTCAAAGAGATCCACACCTATACACATTATAGTCAAACTGTTAAAAGCCAATGACAAACAAAATCTTTAAAAAAATTTTTTAATGTTTTTATTTTTTCAGAGAGAGAGAAAGAGAGAGAGAGAGAGAGAGAGAGAGCGCATGAGCATGAGCATGAGCATGGGAGAGGCAGAGAGAGAGGGCGACACAGAATCCGAAGCAGGCTCCAGACTCCAAGCTGTCAGCACAGAGCCTGAGCAGGACTTGAACCCACAAACTTCAAGATCATGACCTGAGCTGAAGTTGGACACTTAACAAACTGAGCCACCCAAGCACCCCAATGACAAAATCTTGAAAGCAGCAAGAGAGCAGTTAGAGGAAGAATGAAATGCAAATGGGCCTGATGCTTAGTAAATACTCACTAAATATTAGGTGGTTATAATTTAAATCTTCAAACTTAGAAGAGAATCAACTCTTATCCTTGTGTAAGAGTGTACATAAGAAGGAAAATGCTGTTCCAACTTTAGGAAAACATGTGTTCTAAGCTGTTTTTTCAATCATGAGGATAATTATGTGATATTATCCACGGTCTAAGTGAGAAATAGGCAAATTTCAACCTATAGGCCCAATTTGGCCTGCTGCTTATTTTTGTAAATAAAATGTTGCTGGAGTATAGTCATGCCCACATGCTTACATGTTGCGTATGGCTGCTTTCATGTTACAATGGCAGTGTTGGGTAGTTGCCACAGAGACTATATAGCCTGCAAAACCTAAAATATTTACTATCTGGCCTTTTCTGGAAAAACTTTCCCAGTCCCTGGTCTAGGTAAGTACTCCCTCCCTCTCTCCAATGAATATCACCACATCTCTAGAAATTCTGCTGCTGCCATGCCCCTTTGTATTGGATCAGACCCTTAGAGATTGCTGATCCAAATCAAGTTCGATCTGCTCCACTGTTGGCTACTTACCCAGCATGCATTCTCTATCCTTTCCTTCCTTTCAAACAAATTTGTTCATTCAGCTCTTCACCCTTCACTGAGTCCACCCCCTTTACAGGGGTAGATGCTGAGTATCTAAGCCCAGAGATTGCATGGCATTTTCTAGACAGCTGTTTTTAATTCAGGGCTGGGCCTGTTGGTCTAAAGAGACTCAAATGAAGGATATATACCTTATTCATGAAAAAAAGAGTTTAAAAATTTTTCCTGCTAGACATGAAAAGGAGCACATAGTGTCACTGGTAGCCACCAGGGAATAACCTCAGAAGAAAGGATGCCAAGGATAGCTGAATAGAGAGATGAAAATAATATATGAAATTTACTTATTAATGAATGTATATATTCATTTTAACTGCTACAAAATTTTGACTATATTTATATGGCTGGCTATCTTAAACTCCCAGCTGATCTAGCCTCTCCCCACCACCCATTCCCAATATCCTGACAAAAATATTTCCCAGAGTCTTGTTCTTTCGCCATTCAATCACTCAACAAACATTTTATTAAGCACTCAGTATTAGTATTATTATTAAACACCATACTAAGTGAGGATAAAGCAGTGAATGAGATATAAGTGGTTTCTCCCATCACGGACCTCACATTCTAGTTACACAGACCCAGTAAATAAACTTTTAATTTCAGATTATGATTAGTGCTAAGAAGCAATAAAGTCATCACTAGAATAATGAAAAGAAAAAGATATGCTTTCTTAAAACAAATGGTCAGAACAGGCTTCTTTTGGTAAAGTCTGGAAGTTCCTTAAAAATTTAAAAATCGAGGGGTGCCTGGGTGGCTCAGTCAGTTGAGCGACTTTGGCTCAGGTCATGATCTCATGGTTCATGGGATTGAGCCCCACATTGGGCTCTGTGCTGAGTGCTGACAGCTAGCTCAGAGCCTGGAGCCTGCTTCAGATTCTATGTCTCCCTCTCTCTCTGACCCTCCCCTTCTCATGCTGTCTCTCTCGCTCTCTCAAAAATAAATAAAACATTAAGAAAATCTTTAAAAATTAAAAATCGAGTTATCATATACCCACACAAAAACTTGTGAATATTCACAGTAGCGTTATTCATAATAGCCCCCCAAATAGAAATAACACAAATATTCACCAACACAAATAAAGGTGGTATATCCATTCTGTGAATTGTTACGTGGCCATAAAAAGAATGAAGTACTGATAACGTGCTACAACATAGATAAAACCTGAAAGCCTAATGCTAAGTGACAAAAGCCAGTCACAAAAGAGCACATATTATATGATTTCATTTATGTGAAATGTGCAGAATAGACAATCTTATAGAGGCAGAAGGTAGATTAGTGGTCGCTTAGGGTTAGAGGTGAAAATGTTCAATGGTGAATGAATGTTAATTGGTACAAGGTTTCTTTTCAAGATGACAAAAATGTTCTTTTAAAAATATATTTTTAATGTTTATTCATTTTTGAGACAGAGAGCATGAGTGGGGGTGGGCAAGGAGGGCAGAGAGAGAGGGAGACACAGAATCTGAGTCAGGCTCCAGGCTCTGAGCTGTCAGCACAGACCCCGACATGGGGCTCAGACTCTTGAAACGTGAGACCATGACCTGAGCCAAAGTCAGACACCCAACTGACTGAGCCACCTAGGTGCCCCAAGGTGACAAAACTGTTCTAACATTAGATTATGGTAATGATTGCAAAACTCTGTATATAAACTGAAAACCATTTAATTGTACACTTTAAATGGGCAAATTTTATGGAATGTAATTTTTTCTCAGAAGAGGTATCTAAAACAAAAAGAAAAAGAAAGATCTCTCCTAGGAGGTGATATTTAAACTGAGACCTTAAAGATAGAAACCTGTTGTGCAGAGTTGGGGCAAGAGATTTCAGTCACAGGGAACAAAGGCTATGAAGGCCATGAAGAAAGACAGAAGTTTAGTAAACAAGCGGGTGAGTGATAGGAGATGAGGTTGGGAAGGGGCCAGAGCAGGGAAGGTCTTCCAAAACTTTCAAAGTCACCAAGTTCCATTTTGATACAAACTCTTATTAGTTAGTATAATCCACAAGGCAGTCTGCATAAAATATTTAACAGTGAAACCCATGGATAAGGCCACAAATGGAGAGCTGTTCATTCCAAATGCCATACAGCCACAGAACATCTTATTGTGAAGGAAAGAAGCATCAACTGTTAAAAGGGAAAAGCATTTAAAGCAACACTTAGCCTGTAACTGGGGAATTCCATTAGATTACTTCTACCATTGTCATAAATATCAGTTTCTAGGAGATATTCACAGACATTCCAGAGAGCACAAGAAGAATTCCCATCTCTAGATAGCTCAGAAAGTAGGGATCCTACGAATACCAAACAGGAAAAGAAATCACTAAAGTGATATAAATACAGATTTCATAGTGTCTAAACTTTGTGTGTAGTTGTGTGGTGTCACACTTGAGACCTGAAATAAAAGGATATGACCCATCCAGGCTGGATCAACACAGAATGTGGAAAGGAATCAGATGACACAGAATTCCAAGTGAAAATATAAGACTATCTGGACCAAAACCAGGAGAAAAAGACACCTACACCTTGCAAATATTTATGAACACTCTTGAGAGGAGGGAATCGGTGGTTAACAGACCAATACTGTTTAGTGATCATCTTATGTACTTGTAATTCTCAAATTCTATTATACATGATTGATAAAAATAGAACAGAGGGTGAAGAGAAGCAGAGAGAGAGAGAGAGACAGAGAGAAGTTATAATTTAGATTCAGGGTTTGCCCTTGTGATCATCTGCAACAATGGCTGCAAAAATTTTGCAACTCCTTCCAAGGAAAGTAAAAGTTCTATTTTTCTACCCCTTGAATCCAGCTTTGTTCACATGACTTGCTTTGATCAAACGAGTCATTAGCAAACGTGATACTAGAGAAGACTTGGAAAGTGTGTATGTACTGGGGTTTGTCTTTACTCTTGCTACTTTGGGAACCCAGCCACCCAGTCAAGAACCCTCGGCTTAGCCTGCTAGATACAGGAGACACATCGCCCAGTGTCTCTGTTGCTCCAGCCTATTGCCAGATACAACTAACCCCGAAGCCCATGCTCTTTGCTGTGATTATGATTATGATTATGATTATTACTACACTTAATATTGCTCATATATCATGTTCTCAGATCTAGACCTCTGTCTCAACACGTTAAGGGTTGGAAAGGGGAAACTATACGTTGGGATTAGAGTATGGAACCTGGTTCCACCTCTACCACGCAGACTTGGAAAAGGTTTCCTTTTTCTCTGAGCCTCAATTTATCTCAAGCTAGGAATTACATCTAATCAAGAGGGCTCCTGGGAAAATTAAGTAACATGAAAAAGTGCCCTCTCAACACTTCTCAAAGTGACACGTATCAGCAGTAATAAGAGTGAGACGTTTCAATTGAGCTCACGAGAAACAGTTTTCAAAGAATCTAACTTTAACAATCCCTGGAAAAATAAAGCAAAAATACATTTGTTCTTTATGAAAGCACTGGTTACTTTTCCACTCCGTGGTGTCACAGAAGAAAATGTTCAATTAAAATGCTATAGAATTATGTAATGTTTGTTAATCTTTTTTTCGAAACTGTTGAGTTACGGTTGGGCGGGGGAAGGACCTTTTGAAGGTATGTGCTTTCTCAACCTTTGAAATGCTTCCAGATTCTGTCATCATCTTTTCATCTCGACATCAAAGTTGGGAAAGTCTCTTACACAGGGAGGACAGGTGCTCACATGCTGCTCGTCAAGGCGCTTTGCTGTCCCATAAATCTGTTTCTCTCTACTTGCGTCTTGAGAAGCAAGCATTAGTATTTTTTTTTTAATTTCTTTTAGATTTTTACCTACCTGTACTCTTTTTGCTGGTAAGCTTCTGACACATTCAACAGGTGATTTGGCTTACAAAAACAGCCAGGCAAGGGGCTTCACCAGAAGCATAGTGAAATGCTTATGAAGTGCAGATGAAATGCTTAACATGACAGAAACACACAAAAGCATGTTTCTGAACTAGCTTAAAAAAGGGATTGGGGTTCTTGCTTTCTAGATAGCCTAATTTTCAATTCCTATTGTCTTGAAATCAAGAGAAATCAAAATACAAAGGATGGGAAAATTTGCAATCAGGACTTATTCAAAAAATTCAAATTCAGCAAATCTGGAGGGTGAGTTTACTGATAGTGTGCAAGGCTGCCTTATGAATAAGCTACAATGAAGATCTGTTCCTAAAGCTCCAAGGGCCAGAAAATGTTTTTCTAAGTCCACACCTTAATGCTTTTCTTTTATTTGCTGTATGTATATATTTAAGGTAACTTTGTTCCTAATTTTTCATCTGCGGTGCTTTAAATATGTTACCAACTAAATTGAAATTAAGTACATGGAAGAGGAGCAGGCAGAGGTATGGGGGTAATATCCCCAAAAAGGGTAAATATAGAGGAACAGTAATTATTGCAGTTGCCATATTGTCTCCCCAAGATTCATGTTCACCTTGAACCTCAGAATGTCACTTTATTTGGAAATAGGGCATTTGCAGATGTACTTAAGATTTCGA
This sequence comes from Suricata suricatta, assembly GCF_006229205.1. Classification (NCBI taxonomy): domain Eukaryota; kingdom Metazoa; phylum Chordata; class Mammalia; order Carnivora; family Herpestidae; genus Suricata; species Suricata suricatta. The sequence goes on along the minus strand of NC_043709.1, from coordinate 24,361,951 downwards.
AGTGGATTTAGGATGGGTCCTAAACCCAACTTAAAAGAAGAGGAGAGGTCACAGAGGAAAAGGCCATATGAAGATGGAGGCAGAGATTGGAGTGATGTGTCTACAAGCCAAGGAACTTCACGGATTGCCAGCAACCACCAGAAGCTAGGAAAGCAGCATAATATGGATTCTCCCTTGGAACCTTCAGAAAGAATCAACCCTGCCAATATGCTGATTTCTAATTTCTGGGCTCCTGAACTCCAGGAAATAATTTTTGGCATTTTAAGTCACTCAGTTTATGGCAATTTGTAATGGCAGTCACAGGGAGCTAGCAATAAATTAACACCTGGTGGAGGTGGTCTTGAAGAGACCTGCAGCTTCTGCTACCTGCACTTGGTTGGCTGTGGACATTTTGACATTGTCACCTGCCTCCTTTAGCCCACCTTGGACCTCACCCTGATCCTTGCTGACACTTAGTGCTATATCTCACCCTCCTTTTCCTGAGCTTCTGAAGTACGAGATGGAGAGGGATCGGAGTTGAGGAAGGCTGCAGGATATGGGGGAAATCAGGAGGAGCTTTGGATCAGGTACAGGTTAGGCTCAGGGATACCACTGGGATAAGAAGTTGAGGTCAAGTTCCTCATGAGCAATTTCCAAGGACAAAGAGAAACCGCAGGATTACAGAGAATAGGACACGTCTTCCTGGTCAGTCATCATTCTTGGGCAGTGTTATATTTCTACCCTTAACTATCTCTGACTTTACAAAGAAATATTTAGCTGTGGCATGTTTCTTAAAGCAGTATAGAGCCATAGCACTTTAAAACACCAATTTTCATGATCCTTCTGATGGCATCTCTCAGTGTTGTTCCTGCCTGTATACTGTCACGTGTGCACAGGTTCTCAGCCTTGGTATTCTCAAAACTCCCACTCCACACACCCTCTGTTCCCACTTCCTGCTGCTCAGTATATCTGTTTTATGAACTTTTCAGATCTTTACCCATCTACCTATTTCCATTTCTATCCATCTACCCGTCCATCCATCTGTCTTTAAGAAAACATTTTGAGGTATGACTGACATACCAAAAGTTGCACATATTTAATGTATATAACTTAATGATTTGGGAGATAAGTATACATCCATGAAACCATCACCATATTCTATGCCATAAACATATCCATCACATTAAAAAGTTATCTATATCTGCCTTAGCCTACCTATCTTAGAACACTCTAAAAACTGACATGGTAATTTGTCTTATTTAGGTCTCACAACCACACAATAGGGTAGGTACAATGTATATATATAAATTCTATGATAATATTTATAGGAGCGCCTGGGTGGCTCAGTTGGTTAAGCATCCGACTTCAGTTCAGGTCATGATCTTGCAGTTTGTGGGTTTGAACCTCACCTGGGGTTCTGTGTTGACTACTCAGAGCCTGGACCCCGCTTCAGATTCTGTGTCCCCCTCTCTCTCTGCCCCACTCCTGCTCACACTCTGCCTCTCTCTCTCTCAAAAATAAATAAACATTAAAAAATTTTTTTAAAAATATTTATAGTTTTATTATAAAAGCCATAATACCTATATATTTCTTGTTAAATGACTATAAATACTGTGTATAGATGGCTGTTTTTTACAGTACTATATATAGTATATAGGTATGTATATATATATATATATATATATATACACACAAACACATATATATAAACACACACACACACACACACACAAATTCTAAGTATTTACATTGTTCACGTACTTGTTATCCTTAATGGGAATGCTGTGTGATGTAGTGAGAGAAATTCACACTGCTCTCTTCCCAGTCTCTCCATGTTTACCCGTGGCCTTCTCCCACTCACCTAGATCTTGGGCAGCACCTGTGGCTTCAGGAAAGTGTTGTGAGAATAAAAGTGTCAAATTTTTGGCTTTTGAGATAGAAAAGCTGAGATCTAGACACGTGGCAATAAGGATATGGGAGAATATGTAATGTGTCAGGAGCAGATTTTCCCACTGCAAGGGACTAGGGGATGAAAACGAGTGCCAGAGAATAAGTAATGAAGTTCAGCAATAGAAACCTCTAGAGAAAAAGCACTGGGCCATCCTCTTAAGGCCAAGTTGCAGGGTGGGTGTGGCATGGGTGGGGTGGAGCCTAGTAGAGGGCCCATATGAATTTGAGGGATTAGAAAGCCTGGGCAGGTGGAAAGCCTTGGAGCTGACCTCAGGCCGACTATAACTCGAGAGTAAGAGAATAGATGCATGAGGCTTCTACACAGATGGGAGTGGAACAGTCTCCATTTCCCTATGGTTAGGGTAAGACAGAGCCAGACAAATGTTTCCTGTGTGCTCAGAAGAGTGTGGGAGTAGCTGAGAAAGAGCCTGGCCTTGAGAGGCCTTGTAACTGGAGCCAGAGGGATGCACCCATGAACTTCAGAGACCAATCACACAGATCATTTGGAATGAAGATGCCTGAGAAACAAATGACACTTCCCCAACCACTAAGGCCTTCTCATTTCATCAGCTCCTTGGAATGGAAATTAACTTTTGGGGAAAAGATACCAGGGTTCTAAGTTTCTGCCACCCACTGGTAGAATCTAGAAATTAAGTTGAGTGTTAAAAAAATAAAGTTGTTAGGACTTCCAACACTATGTTAAACAACAATGGTGAGAGTGGACATCCCTGTCGTGTCCCTGATTTCAGGGGGAAAGCTCTCAGTTTTTCCCCATTGAGGATAACATTGGCCGTGGGCTTTTCGTAAATGGCTTTTCTGATGTTTAAGTAAGTTCCTTCTATCCCAACTTTCTCGAGGGTTTTTATTAAGAAGAGATGTTGTATTTTGTCAAATGCTTTTTCAGCATCTATCGACAGGATCATATGATTTTTTTCCTTTGTTTTATTGATGTGGTGTATCACATTAATGGATTTGCGAATATTGAACCAGCCTTGTAACCCAGGAATAAATCCCACTTGATCATAATGGATAATACTTTTTATATGCTGTTGAATTTGATTTGCTAGTATCTTGTTGAGTATTTTTGCATCTGTATTCATTAAGGATATTGGCCTGTAGTTCTCTTTTTTCGTTGGGTCTCTGCCTGGCTTAGGAATCAGAGTGATATGTGCTTCGTAGAATGAGTCCGGTAGTCTTACTTCCATTTCTATTTTTTGGAATAGCTTAAGAAGGATCGGTGTTAACTTTGCTTTAAACGTCTGGTAGAATTCCCCTAGGAAACCATCTGGCCCTGGGCTTTTATTCATTGGGAGATTTTTGATAACTGATTCGATTTCTTCAGTGGTTATGGGTCTGTTCAGATTTTCTATCTCTTCCCATTTGAATTTTGGTAGTGTATGTGTGTTTAGAAATGTGTCCATTTCTTCTAGACTGTCCAGTTTGTTGGCATATAATTTTTCATAGTAATCTCGGATGATTGCTTGTATTTCTGAGGGATCTGTTGTAATAGATCCATTTTCTTTCATGAACTCCCCTATGACCCAGCAATAGCACTGCTAGGGATTTACCCAGGGGATACAGAAGTGCTGATGCATAGGAGCACATGTACCCCAATGTTCATAGCGGCACTGTCAACAATGGCCAAAACATGGAAAGAGCCTAAATGTCCATCACCTGATGAATGGATCAAGAAGATGTGGTATATACATACAATGAAGTACCATATGGCAATGAGGAAGAATGAAATATGGCCATTTGTAGGAAAGTGGATGGACCTTGAGGGTGTCATGTTAAGTGAAATAAGTCAGGCAGAGAAGGATAGATACCATATGTTTGCATTCATAGGTCTAACAGGAGAGACCTGGCAGGGGACCAGGGGGAGAGGAAGAGGGAAAGAGAGTGGGGGAGAGTGAGGGACACAGATCA